>NW_008687044.1:22846-27923 GCF_000695815.1 Acanthisitta chloris | reverse complement strand
CTGCCCGCGCCGGCCCCGGGGAGCTCGAGCTGTGCTCTCGCATGGTGTTCTCTTAAGCAGTATAAAAGGAGAGACTTGGGATTGTTACAGGTTGTGTGAATAATTGGAAAATTGTATCCCAAGGTCTGTGCCGAAACTGGTAATGTTTAGGGGTTTATAATCCACCTGAGTGAGGGTCCAGAGAGTCCATAATTAAATTTGAGGATGCTGCCATACGGGAGAGGCTGTGAGCGTCTGGGAGCACTGAGTTAGGATTCAAAACTGTCTGGATAAATTGGAGAAACTGTCTGGTAAATGCAGGGTGTAACTCAAAAGGGATTTTGCATGTTACCTGTGCTTGGACTAGAATAATCAATGTAGAAATGCAGGATTGAGGAAGCAACAGGATAGGCAGCAGGAGTGCTCTGACTGGGGCTGAGTCTTGTTCCAAATCTCTCTCACCAGCAGTGGAGTGGGTACTCACACACGCGTGTCTCTGCATTCCTTTGGGAATGGTTTGTGTTGGACTTGGGTGGGCACAAGTGTGGCTGCACACCTGTAGGTTAGGAGCTCCTTTGGTGATACCCTCATCTGCTGGGAAGCTCAGGCAAAGAAGGTGGTTTCTGCCACCTGGTCACAGCTTTTAGTTGGTCCCTAAAGCCTGACTCCCTGCACACCCTTCACTCAGTGACCAGCTGGGACAGCAGAGCCACTTTTACTGGAGCCGTTTTGCTCTGAGAAATCAACTAAAGTTAGTCAAAGGAGGCCCCAAAATGAATTAATGACACTGTGTGCACAGAATACTCTTAATTTATTTATGCTTAATCCAGCTGAGCAGCCAAGAGAGCAGGATGGAAGTCTGACTGCTGTCCTTCTGCCTTCCCACAGGGATTAATGCCATTTATCTAATCCCCTTTAACAGTTTACATTCATTACCTCGATTTTCCCTGTGTGGGTTAGTGCAGAATGACTCTTAATTCTCAGTGTGGAAGCCCTTATTCCAGACTAACAGTGCCTTAATCCTGAACCAGTTTAATCCAGGAAAGCAGCAGGGAGATCTGCCTTGTGGGGCTGTTTTGGAGTGTTTGTAAAAGAAACTCAGGAGGATGAGCAGTGTGGTCTAGTGGTCCCCAACCAAGGGGAGTTGGTCCCCTGCCAAGGAGTCCTCCAGAGACTCCCCCAGGATGAACAAATTGAGGATTTGATTCCCAGGCAGCTCAAAGGATCAGCATTGTCATGAAGTGAGACATCTGCCAGAGTCTTCATAAAGAGATGGAACTTTTATCACCATAATTTTTCACATCTGAGGCACTGAATGTTTAAAGAGCAAAGGAGAACAATCTGGCTGCCAAAGTTTCAGTGCAGATGTGCCAGCCTGGGCTGATGAATAGTGCCCTGAGAGCCAGACAGCAGCTATCCAGGCTGCCTTCAGGATCAGGACAAAGGGAGGAAAACAAAGAGCTTTTATAGACAATCCTGTTCCTTTTATTTGCCATACTGAGCTGAGCAATTCTCTGTGAGAGTCTCACTGGCAGCAGAGCCATCCTGCTTTGCAATCTCCTGTAATGCACTTCCCAGAAAAGAGGCACAGGCAGCATCTTGCCTGTCAGGTGAATGTTTGCAAGAGAGGGAAGAGGCCAGCACAGCTCTCTGGGCTTTCCAGCTCTCCCCGTCCCCCTCCAAGAAGCTGCAGGGATTTATGTAAACATGGATCTTTTGACATTTACCATTCTGGTAAGTTACAATAAATCCATGTATGTAGATACAAAAACTAATTAATATTCAATGGTGGTTAGCTGTGAGGATGAAACTATAGAGAAAATGCCTGGATTTTCCATCTCTGTGTGCTTGGAGTCAGAACTAGATGTTTTTGTGGATGCCTGATTTCAGCCTAAGCACAACAGATCTCACACAAGGGTAACCTGGTGAAATACAAGGGCTTGTGGCACGAGACAGATCAAATGAATGTAATTCAAGAGCTCCTACAGGTTTTAAAACATCAGTGACTTATTGGAGCCCCTTGTTAGGGAAAACCTCCTGGGTAGGGGAAGTAGTGGAAGGCAACAGAGGCAGGAAAGGCAGAGAAAGGCATGCCTGGGAGCAGCAAGCACCTGTATGTGCACCTCCTTCCACCCTCACCTGAAGGGATGTCCTTGCAGGTCTCTGACAAAGCCCAAGGAGGGATTCAGCCAAAACACAGCCCGAGCAGCTGTGTCAGGAGCTGCTGTGCTCACTGCTGGCACTGCACACCTGGAACAGCTGGGCCAAGCCTGCCTGCCAGCCTGGATACGGAGCATGCTGTTCTCCTAATTAAAATGAATTCCCTGAAGTGCTTTCTCTCTTCCCCAGACACAGCAAACAGCTGGAGGGTGTGATAACAGCTGCTGATGCCAACTAGAGCTGTGCTAAGGCCAGACACATGGGGAGGTGAGCACACAGCTCTGCTCAGCACCCAGAGCTCCTCTGTCCAGGTACAGGGAGGGCAGCTTCCAGCTGGGCCAGGAGGGCAAGGGTGGCTGGAGCAGGCCTGGAGAGGAAGCCACCCAGTCCTGTGCCTTTGTGTCCCTGCAGTGGGATGTGTTGTTCCATCCATGCAGCCCTCCCTGGAGACACTACCTGGGCCCAGGCAGAGTGCTCCCACTTGGGCAATGCTCAGGGGAGGTTTGAAAAAAGTTCCACAGGTTGTTAAAGTCCAGCAAGTGATTGATGGGGGTGCAGCTTGTCTTTAAAAAGCTCTTTGGGCTTCCTTTGGGGACAGGGAGACAACCACAATGCACTCAGGTTGAGGAAACAGAGTTCCTTTCTTCCTGTAAAAACCAGACTCTGCCCTGAGCCTGGCTTGTGCTGCCTTGGGTCACAGTGCCAACTTGTTTCCCTCTCCTGTGTCCATTCCCATGCAGGGAGAAAAGTTTGCCCGCAGGAGGGATGTGCCTCATTGCATCCCTCCCAGATTCCAGGCTGTCTCCTGCTTGCTGTAGGTGTGTGCTGCAGGGTGAGCCTGGCTCATCCAGCATCCCCAGGGAGCCAGCCTAGCACCCAAAGGGGACCCTCTGACTTGGCACCCATCCCTGCTGCAGAGCAGGGGGATATGGGATGTTCTAGCTTGCTTCCAAAGCACCTCTCGTCCCATGCCACGGAGAGCCAAGGCACACTGCCAGCACCCGAGGTACCAGTCCTGCACAAATGGGATACATTTCCCCTGTCTCTTCCCAGTTCTTAGCAAAATGTTATAAGCTTTTTCAGGTTCTTTACAGTGTAAGCCAAAAACCTAATATTTTTCTTAACTTTTCTTTCAAAGGAGCTGGGTGTCACTGCAGATATTCCCCAGGGATTTGGTAGGAAGCAGATACAGCTTTGACCAAAGAGACTGAGTTCTGCTCCAGCACAGCTCAGAGCTCCTGACACAAAGGATTTGCTGTCCTTGCCCCTGGATAGTGCTGCCAGCCATGGAGGTAAGCACAACATGCCCAGCACCTTCCCTCCTGACTTCAGAGCAAGCAGGCACATACTTTCAGGTATGTGGCATTTATGTTTTTGTCCCTCACGTATGATTTTCTTTTTAAACCGATGCAAATCCATAAAGGTGCCACATGTTCCAGCCAAATGAAGCAGGGAAGAGACAGGGGAAATCCAAGCCAACCCCGGAGCAGCTCAGGAGCTGAGCTCCTGAGGCAGCTAGAGAGCTACACATATCCTAGATGCAAACACCTTCTTTCCTGAATTTGTCCCCATAAGAATGGGATAAGTCTTTCTTTTTCTGAGGTCCCACAACCAGATGGGACTGTGATTTTCTTTCTCCCGCTCCCAAGCCCACCTACAGCTGCTCTGCTCCTGCTTCTTCCCATCCCACTCTTCCCTCTTGCAGCCAAAATCACAGAATCAGGTGGTAAAGATTAAAACCACTCCTGAAAGCATCCTGTGCAAGAAAGGAGCATTTAGAAGGCTAAATCCTCCAATCCCCTTATTCCAATTAGGGTCCTTTCTCTGACAGACCTGGGAGTGATGCAAGGAAATTACTCCAATCTGCTCTCATCTGGCAGCAGCATCACTGTCAGCACAGTGACGGGGGAGGGTCACCTGCAACACACCAGAGACAATCCCCACTGCCCACGTGGCCTCACACATAGCCGTGTTAAGGAAGAAACAAAGGAATGGGGGAGGTAGAAGTTCCTGAACACCCTGTAAGCTGCTTACAGGGTATTTTACGTAGGAAGGGTTTAGCCATGCAGCTCCTAGAACATCTGACCTCAATAAACTCCCATGCCATGGGCAGGTGCTGCTGTTGGATGGGGCACAGCGGGTGCTGGGCTCCCCAAACGTCAGCTGGACAGCGTCACCAGGACTGGTGACACCACTGCTGGACATGTGTAGTGGATGAGATGGTCCTTCCCCAACCTTCTCAGTCTGTCTTGACCCTTGTGCCCTTAGCCACCCCAAAACCATGGACTTCAGAGAGTGGTGTGGAGGCTGTAGGAGCATTCTGGGATGTGTTTTTAGCCAGCCAAGGGGTTTCCATGAAGAAGAGCAGTGCCAGCAAATTCTGGGGTCTGGACTGTGGACAGGCTGGCAAGGGTGAGTCCAGCCCTGCCTTTCTGCAGCTGCAGGTGTGACAGTGGTACAGGATCAGGAGAGGGCAGTAATTTCCTGTGTCATTTTTAGAGTCAGTGCTGAGGAGTTTTTCTCTGCAGTGATGCTGCATGGTGATGATGGGTTAGATTCCAGCAGCAAATGGGTGATATAATCCTGCTTTGTGCCTGCTGGATGCAGCACAGGAGAATCTCCACTCTCACCTGGAATGTTCACACGAATGGGAGAAGCAAGGTGCAAATTACCAAAGCTCTCTTCAGCTAAGCAGAGCTGGTTATCACTCCTGTTTCCATAAAGTCTCCTGATGAGAGTTTGATGTTAATTCTGGTCAAGATGATGTTTCAGGACTGGAGGGTTGATTTGGGCTCTGGTATTTTCAGGTACAAATTTCAGCTTGCAAAAGCTTTTGAGTTCCCTTCATGGTCCTGAATTTCCTCATCGAGGCCTCAGGAGCTGCATTTGAGCTCAAATCTGTGGTTGTCACTAGCATTAAGTCGCAGCAGTGCTGGAC
>NW_008687044.1:10932-22792 GCF_000695815.1 Acanthisitta chloris | reverse complement strand
CTGCTGAACGCAAACCCGTATTTTGTTGCAAAGTAGATAAATCAGGTTACTTCAGTTCATGTTCTTCCAGTCCCCAGCTTTTACTGCCCTGTTACTCACCCTCTGCTGCCATCGTGGGGCCACTTTGTCATTCCAACCTCTTCTCTGTCCTCTCATCCATGTCTCATGGCAAACAGAGTTTTCCCAGGGCTTGGGGGCATTTCAGACCGTTTGAGGTTATTTGCAAAGGAAAGGAAATCACGTTAGTAACTTTGAACTACCTACACGACGTTGTTCAGCCTTTTTTCTGAGTTTTTTTCCTCCTTGCCTTGTTCCTCCATGGCCTTTCTCAGCTGTGGATGTTTGGCCACAGCAGAAGCCCAGGCTGAAGCAGACACCAGCAGTGCAGACAAGCAGAGGCAGAAGGCTGCAGCTGGACAAAGCAGTTACAGAAAGGAGAGGAAAACGGTTGGGAAATGCCTGGATAAGAGCAGGAGTGACCTGCACTGTCCCAAAGGAAGAAATGAGCTACCCTGTCCAAGCACTGGCCATGGCACCTCTTGCTCCTCCACTCCTGGAATGGGACCTGGAATGTCCCTGCTGTTTTCCTCTCCCTTTTGCAGGGGTCTGGCTGCAGCCTGCACTCTCATGCAATAGTGCTGAGGTTCTGCACATCAGCACATGAATTATTCTTCCAAGAGAAAGATGATAGGGAAAATCATATTCTTCCCAGTCCTCGAGTCATGGAAACACCCTCTGCTTTTCCAAAGATAAAGAAAGATAAGTAGGCAAGAAAAAGTGTAGTATAGCTCCTCTTTCTCCAGTTGGAAGATTAGAAGGATTCTTTATAATGATTAATCCTTCCAAGCTACTTTATACAACATAAGGAAGGAGAGAAAGGGTGTAATCCTATTTTCTTCCTCCATTTCCATGTCATGTTTAGCTGCAGTACTTGAGACCAGCCAGCTCCACAGCTCAGCAGTGGCAGGGAGTATATTCAGGATGTTTTCCATGCATGTACAAGTATGCTGCTTTCTTTGAAGCTGTGACACAGTTTGTTCTCAGCAGACCTTTCCCAGGTGAAACCACAGCTCAGAAGGTGTTGTCTCCTCATGCAAAAGTCAGCCCTGACCCTACTGATCCATGTTTGCCCTCAAAAGTGACAGGTTTGGCCAAATCACCAGTACACACATGCACTCACTGCACTGCCAACACAACCCAAGCCAGGATTAAAGGAGAAGAACAAGATTAAGCTCCTATCAAAAGGCAATTAAAGCCAGCAGATAATGATGACAATCACAGTGAATCAATTGGTACAGGGATGTTTGTCCAGCAAATGGCAAACATTCTGTTATAGACAGAGGCAGGAATTGTTATCCATCAGCAGAAATAGTCCATCAAATTGCTATGAATGACCCAATCAGGTAATTAAAAGGACATTCCAGCCTGGCTGCATTATTTGTTGTTAATCATGATTGCTCATATTCCTATCTTTACCCAAATAATTGCTCCTGATAAGGCTGCAGATTTATAGGGGTCCCTGAGAGGAGTGGGCAGTGGAACATCAGCTGCCAGCCTGGAGTGAGCAGGGTTGGTGAGTACCTCTGTGCTGACTTGGGTGGACTGGATAGGCTGCCTTCTCCCCTCTTTCAGTGTGGGGTGGTGGATTTCAGACCTCTGTGATGCCTTGATGAGCCATTGCCATGAGGCTATCCATGTCCTGACCAGCAGTGTTGGCAATATGAGGGGTTTCCCTCCTCAGGGCTCCTGGATCCTGGGCTGGCTTGATATGCACTTCTTTAGGCTAAGGGTCCCAGCTAGCCAAGGAGTTTGCATTCATTGAGCATCAGCATCACTGGGGAGGGCAATTAAAAGCTTGGGAGTATTTTAAGAAGGTTGAGCAGCTCTTCTGTGATGGCACTGGAGATCTACCTCCTCCCTGGGGTCTGTTGGATCCATAAAACAATGCAATGCATTGTTATTGATACACAGGAGATGTTCTCCAACAGCCATTACTGTTCCTGTTAACTGCAACTGCCCAGGGGAGACAAAGTTATGTCCAGAAAGAGAAAAGAGAAGTTGATCCACTGGATTAGCAGCTAAAAAGGTTATGAAGAGAGGGGAAACTCTGGAACTAGGGATAGGGTTTAAAGGAACTCTTAAATGTGGTGCTCCAAAGGAAATGCCAGTCCAGGGGTGGCACAAGGAAGCCCAAAACGAAATCCTGGGGGTCAAGGCATGGGTGACAGGCACTGGACAGAGGGAAGGACAGGCTCAGGGACAGGCTCCCCTGCCCTCAGGGTGGTGTGTTCTGGCTTTGGTGGCTATTTTCAGCTCTTCCGTTCCTCACCTGGGAAGCAGGATCATGGACTTGTTTGGACTCCAAGAAGAGACTGATCTTTGAAATGTCCTTCTTGTTTTACTATTCCACCCCCTCAAAGCTGAGTCAGAGAGGAAAATCCAGCACTAAACTCAGAAATGTGTGTGAGATGACGCTTATGGCTCCTTCATCCTCTCACCTGTTTGATCTGCAGCCCCCATTAAATATTTGTGCTGTGGCTTACAGTGAACAAATTCCTGTATAAATTCCCCACTCCTGTCCTTCCTCTTCTTGCCTCTTCTCACCTTGCAGCACCTTCAGAGCAGCAAACATCCCAGAAGGGTGGCTGGAAAATGTTCATGAATCTCTGACAGTCCTTTCCTGTTTCCTGCACTGTCTAGGTTCAGAATAAAGTGAAAACCAAGTGGGAGGACTTTGATTTGGGGTTAGAGTTTGCAGGACAGTGATGAAGGTTTGTTTCTTTGCAGGAGGACTGCAGGTGTATTACAAATTACGGATACAGCTCCTGTATAGTCCTTGAGGAGAGGTGAGCACCCTCTTACAGACACACACATAGCTCTGCAGGCACAGGGCTGCCAGTAGAGCCTGGAAATAAAGGGCAAAAACATGCAATGGCTTGTGATGAACAAAATGTACTTTGCATTTTATTTCAGCAAGGAAACAAAACAGGAGGGTCTGCTGCGACTGACCGTGTGTTAGTTCCTTTTGCCTTCTTGAAAGGTTGGAGGATAGGCAGATATGGGCACACACAAGAGCATTCCCTTCCTCTGTGTGGATGAATTTTATTTGGAACATACTAGGTTTTTTTGTCCTAACCCCCCCCACAGATGTCTCCAGATGTTTATCTCTGCTGGCAGGAATTCCTGCCTAATTTAATAGCAGTGGTGCTGTTTCTACAGCCCTGTCTCTGTGGGCCATGAGTCCGTGGACACACACCAAGGTCACTTGTTCTGCTGCCCACGAAACTTTGTGCTTTATTTCAGGAGTGAACATGGTTTCCATGATGACTGCTCTGTGGCAAGTACTTATTCCCATGATTATCCTGTCCCACTTCTCAGCATCGCTGCCATCCCGGGAGAGGTAAGCATTTCTCCTGCCTCTGCTTCCTTTATCTCCATGGTTTATGTTCAAAGAGCCTGCTAGCTATAAACCCAGCCCTTTATCTCCCTTCCTTAACTTCCATCTGCTTGGCTGGGGATTTTTTTCTTCCCTAAATCGATTTAGTTAAATGAGTGCAAATGTTGTCAAGATTTTTTTTCTGCTTAAAAATGGGAACATTGATTTGACTTAATTCAGGAGAAAAATGAGGATATCCAACAGATCAAAAAAGACACTTTGGAATCTGTTCTTCTGCTGTGCACTTACACAGCCTGACAGAGGTGGAAGTCACTGTTTCAAATTGCCTGGTCCCCTGAAAACTTAACCACAAATAGCCAACCCTGTAAGTTCACCAAGTTCACCAAAGGAGCCACCTATGAGGGCTGTTCTTTGGTGCTGGCACTATCTCCCTGTTCCTCAGGTTTGTGCCTCTGGGTGTTTATTTTATTACCTCTCCAGCCTCTTCCCTACTCGTTTGTGCTGAACCAGCACTAACTCCACAGTCTCACACCTTGTGGCAAGGCAGTTACATCAGTGAGGAGCAAGCGTGGGTACATTTTCTCTGTGGTGGCCAATAAAGATAGGCTTTAAACTCCTGTAAGGTTTGCCCTTTGTTGTGAAACTTTGCCAAACTGGCACAAATTCTTGCCCGTGTATGTTTGGGACCCTCTTTCACTGAGGGAGCAGTTTTAAATGCTTGTTTTTCTCTGGTTTTAAACCGTTCCTTTTCTCCTCTTGCTCCTCCTCCCTCCTCTCAGGCTGGAGCGACATGCTGATGGGCTGTTCCACAGCGAGCTCAGCAAGATGAACGGCAACGCCTACGTGCGGCAGCTGGTCAAACACCTGGTGGGCCTCAAGGACAGGTAAGGACCAGCCACATCCGCCCCCCTGGGGTGTGCAAGTCTCCAGTGGGAGTCTCCAGCAACAAGGGGGTGCCCATGGGGCTCAGCCCTCCAGCTCCAGAGCCAGCCTGAGCACTGGCTGCCCAGGATGAAGAGGAGAAGGGGAGGGACACAGGGCTGCTTGGTGGTGGGGAGAGACATTTGTGTGTCTTGTGGTAAGTCCCACACCCACGGCTGGGAGGAGCAACTGTTGTACTGTGTTTTCCCCCACACAGGTCCCAGAGACACTCAGATGGGCTGTTCACCAGTGAGTACAGCAAAATGAGAGGGAACGCTCAGGTTCAGAAGTTCATCCAAAATCTCATGGGCCGCAAGCGCAGGTGAGAGGAAATCTGGGTTGCACAGTCCCCACCTGTGGCTCTGACTGCCAGGCTGGACTGGGCAGGCTTTGGACATAATCATATCGATGGCCAATACAGGGCCTTTGATCCTGCCAAAGTACAGGGCCACCAGCCCCTGCTGAAGCCACAGCTATGAACACAGTATCATAAAACACATGGTGCATGTGGTGCTCCACAGCTGTGGTGGTTACACTATTTGTTTGGGGTTTATTAATTATTATTAATTTTCTTTATCTAAACCAGCTCTCCTGGCCTGGTCAACACAGATGTGCAGGGGAGAGAGCAAGAAAACAGCCCTGAGGAACTTTGCTTTCTCTGGCTGTACCAGAGCTTTCTGAACACCAGGTGGGTGGGACAGATCTGTCACCTTTGCAGCCCTGATCCCCACAGTTCTGAAGCCAAAAGAGGACTGTTAGAAATGGCCCTAGAAAATCCAGTTATTAATGATAATAAAACCCGGGGAAATTAAATAATTTATTTTTCTAATCATAGAGTTGTCATCCTGGACTGAAATAAATGTTCATCCCATTCGGAAATCTGATCTAACAGTTAAAATGGAAAGTATTTACTGCCCTGCCTGGATTCAGTTGCTGATTCAAACACACACCTTGGGATGGGCTGTCTGGATTCAGTTGCTGATTCAAACACACACCTCGGGATGGGCTGTCCCAGCACCTGGATATTGTCTTTTCCTAGTGACCAACCACTTTCCCTCAGACATCTCACTCTTAAATCACTAAAATTAGGAGGAATAAACTGGCCCTTAGTGCTTCTTGCCCACAATGAGGATGACAACACCTCTGTGCACTTGTGGGGTGCCTGAATACCTCTGTCATGCATCTGCTCCTTGGAGTGATCTTTGGATTTCACAAGGTGTCACACTTCCTGCAGTCCATGCCCCTGGGAATAATGACGTATCCCATTGTTCCTTCCCACAGCCGCTCAGACAGAGATGCCAGGGAAGCTGCTGCAGTTACCAGTCAGTACCTTTGCCCTGTCTCTGCCTCTAATCAGCTGTTTGGAGACATGAAGGAAGATACAGATGGTTCCGACTGAAAGTGAAGGGAAAGAAACAGCCAAGGAGACAGCTTTGCATGTGTATGGCCTTCAAAATAAGCAGGGAAGCTCTTGAATTTGCTTAGGAGAAACTCTTGAGATTGGGAAATATATAAAAATAACCTGGAAAGCAGCCAAACCCCAATGAAAGCTCTTAGATTATCCGAAGTGAAATGTATGTGGATGTGAACTGATGTCAGTAGATGGAGCCTGCATGAAGCACATCCCTTTGCTGTGTGTTGGCCCCTGGCTGCCTGCCGCTGAACCCCAATAAAGATTGGTTAGCTGTGTCTGTGCCTTGGCTGCTCTTTGGGACACTGGAATCAGGGGTGGTACCATTCCAAGGTGTTGGATCACTAGGAATGCAGGGTCACGGAAAGGAGCATTTTGCCAGGATCTCCCCAGATGAGGCATATCAGGACACATGGCTGGGATCAGGCCTGCCCACAGTCCAGCTCTACACAGAGGCCAGAATCAGGGCTCCATGCAGCAGGAACTTAGTCAAGTGCTGGACTTCATGGCAAGGAAATGTACTGAGAGCTACACAGCTGAGATACTCAATGAAAATGTTGTTTCCACTCCATTCTGCCCCTGGATTTGCTGCCCCAGCTCTCTCAGAGCCACTAAAGATGAAGCTCCATGAGGAGGAATTTGTTCCCACCATTTAAAGAGGTTTACATGTTATCCCTGTACCACGCTGCCTGGCAGATTCCCTCCACTGACAGAACAGCCAGTCCAGGTTTCCAAAAACAATGGAGTTTGAGAGCAGCTCTAATATAAGAATTTTTGGGTGTAATGATGTGTGTCAACTACAGCTCTGCTCAGCTCACCCTGCTCCAGCAGTTTTCACCATCTGTGATATACCTGGTGCCTGCAGAGGAGCTATACCCTCACCTAAGCACCATTCCCTTACAGAAGTGCTGAACAGACCTTGGCAGTTGTTTATTTTGGTCCACAGAAAGTCTCTGCTAGGAAAGATTCCTCTTGAAATACTTTTGGAAGGAGTGTTGTCAACCTGGATTTCATTCAACCACTAACAGCCACCTGGCTGAAACGCAGCAGCTGAGAACTTCCTGAAGTCAGTTGGGATTTTAAAAGGAGCAGTGGGAGAAGCAGTCCCCTGGAAGCTTCAGAAAGCTGCCGAGATGTAAATAAATGGAGATTTCTGGGAAGCACCCCTTCAAGGAGCCACTGATAGAAGGAGATGTGTTTTCCCTATGAAGTTGCTGGGCAATCCCTGGGCTGCAGCTGAGCCTGGTTGCTGTCAGGATCCACCTGCTCACCTTGTGGGGTACAGATCCCATCTGTGGTACATCAGAAACCTAAACTTGCCCACGTCCTCCCTTGCTGGGAGAGGCTGGAGTATACAGGCAGCTTCCCAAGTGCCAGCCTCATCCTTCATGCTTGTCTCGAGGGGCTTGGCTCTGAGTTCTGAAGTGCTTCAAATGCTTTGAATACAATACTGAGAGCTTAAGATAGGAAAGACTCAGGGGAAAGAGAAGAAACAGGAATTCGTGTGTCATTATGTGCCATGACTGGTAAATGTTTCAATAAGTCACCCAATGGGGCAAAGAGGCAAAGGTTGATCCCAGCAGTCCAGCCAGCTGCTGTTCGTGCTCTCACACAGCACTGAGCGCAGAGGCAGCACTGGGAGGAACGAGGAGAGATCAGCTCAGTCACAAACTGGGAGTTTTCAGGGACTGGCAGCTGACCATGGCTGTTCCTCGCTGGCTGCTCATGGCTGTGCTCTTTCTGCTGCCCTTGGTGACACAGGTCTCGGCACAGGCTCAAGGTAAGCCCTTGTGGGAGCTCCACGGCCACAGGGATAACCCGATGGCAGTGGGTGGCTCCGTTTTGGGAGGGAGATTGTCACACTCTGAGACAGCTTTGCTCAACCACTTCTCTCCAGCAGTGACCACAGGGGGTTTGGGTCTCACCTCTTCCTCCACAACGTGAATCTTCTTTTGTGTATTTTGCCAGGGTGTTCTGTCGGTAACAGCAAACCCAGTGTTCCTGAAAACAACCCTCCTAACTACCTGGTGACCACCATCCATGTGGCTCCAGGATACACTGTAACCATCGATCCCAATTTCTCTGATAGCAAATACTTCACCATCCAGGGGACTGAGCTGCAGCTGACAGAGAGTGTGGACTATGAGGTAAACCTTTAGGTAGCAGGCTGTAAAGATGGGATGGATAATGCAATAGCATCTTGGAGTTCCAGGGATTTCTAACCTGTTCCTAAAGGAAATAAGTTGTTTCAGTTGTGTGAGCTTACTGTTTGGGAGGGCAGACCTTCCACCAGCACAGTGCAAGGGGGAGAGAGTGTGTGGTGTGCCTGCTGTCACCCTCCTTCAGTGAGTCTGGATGAATTGAAGCCAGGGGAAGTTTTAAAATCAAAACAGTGACAACTGTAGAGTTCTGAGCTCTCCAGGACTTATGCAAAATGATCCCTGTTTGCTTGTGGAAGATACAGCTCTGAGCTGGGAGGTGATCTGGGTTAGGGCAACCCCCAGTACCAGTCCAGGTTGGGGGATGAACAAATCAAGAGCAGCCCTGAGAGGAGGAATTTGTTGGTACTGGTGGCTGAGAGGCTGGACATGAGCTGGTAATGTGCACTGGCAGCCCTGAAAACTCCCCCAAGTCCTGTGCTCATCCCCACAGTGTGGGCAGCAGGTGAGGGGAGGATTCTGCCCCTCTGCTCTGCTGAGGTGAGATCCCACCTGCAGTGCTGCCTCCAGCTCTGGGATCCCCGGCATAGAAAGGACATGAAGCAGGTGGAGAGGGTTCAGAGGAGACAGTGGAGATGATTAGAGGGCTATGGAGCACCTCTGCTGCGAGGAAAGGCTGAAAGAATTGGGATTCTTCTGCCTGGAGAAGAGAAGCTTTGGGGTGCCTTAATTGCTCCTTCCAGAGTTTGGAGGGAGCCTACAAGAAAGATGGAGAGAGACTATTTACAAGGGCCTGAAGTGACAGGACAAAGGAGAATGGCTTCCCACTGCCAGAGGGCAGGGTTAGACTGGATATTGGGAAGAAATTTTGCCCTGTGTGGGAGATGAGGCACTGGCACAGGTTGCCAGAGAAGCAGTCGCTGCTCCATCCCTGGAAGTGTTCAAAGCCAGGCTGGATGGGGCTTGGAGCAACCTGGGCTGGTGGAAGGTGTCCCTGCCCATGGCCAGGGATGGAACTGGGTGAGCTTTAATATGTGTGAAGCACCAAGCCAGTATAAAAGGTCACTGTGTTCACTTAGGTTGCTGCTAAATTATTTTACTTCCCTGGAGTGCTCTGTATACAGCCATGAGCATCCTTAAGCTGCTTTTCCTCAGATATGAAACCCATATTTATGTGAGCAAAGAGCAGCAGAGTTGACACCTGCAGGCCACACTGTACTTGCTACATGGAACATTTCTGTTTCATTCAATTTAAAAGGAAATCTCTGAATTCACGTGAAGTGTGAGAAAATGGCAGATCAGCTCTGCCAACATCTTACAGGTATCACAGGGAGAGGCTGGAAGATTGGGCTGCTTTGACTCCATCATAAAAATATTTCCTGTGCTAATAGAAAGAAAGGCAAAGTTAGACATAACTGAAAACAAGACAAAGCCCAGCAGCACTTCAGCAATGTGTAGATTTTGTCTCATTTGAGAGTTTGTACACTTTGGCTCTTTCTACAGTGGTGGATTTTGTTTTTGCATACAGAAAGTCACTGTGCTGCTGGTAAGCCTGATCTGTGAGAACTCTGCTGGCCAGGTGAGTGCTCTCCCAACCACTCAGCCCTGTGACAAGGTACTGCATACAGCATGTGCTTCCCTCTGCTCTTCCTAGTCCCCACACTGGCATGAGGAGATGCTCATTGTGGATGTACACACTGCTCTCACACTGAGTGCCCAGGGCTCTGCAAATGGGAAAGGCATGGGAACGAGCTCATAATCCCACTCCACACTCTGGGCTGGCTGCAAACCCCACCCCATCCAGCCCCAATCCTTACACCTTCCCCTCTGGTCACTCTGCAAACCAGGATCAGCCCCTTCTGTTTTTGTTTTTGATTCTCTCTCTTTGCCCCTTCTGCAGAGTGATTCCTTGGAGATTGTTGTCACCATTATCAATGAGAATGATAACACCCCAGAGTTTGGGCAAAAGGAGCTCAGCAAGGTTGTCCCAGAGGTAAGTGTTTTTTGGAAAGGAAGGGGGCACTGAGTCACCCAGTGCTGTGGGACTGAGGAAGGGGCAGCAGCTTCAGCCCATTTCACACAGAGAATAACAACAGCAATGTGGTTTTTCAGGATACAAGAGTGAATGTAACCATTGTGGACCGTGAGGGTTTAACTGCTATCGACGCTGACCTGGACACCATCTACTATGAACTCAGAACCACAGTGCAGGTGAGCATCTTTGGGGGGAAAACACTAGTTCTGGAGCAGGTGGATTCAGAAGAGCCCCAGCTCTGCGACAAAGGTCACTGGTTGCATTTAGCTCTCTCATCTCTCACAAAAATCAGATGTATCTGTTAGCAGAACAGAGCCATCAACATTTCAGGTATTGGATTCTCTTACTGCTCACACTTTTATTGCACTGTGCAGATTAAACTTTCATCTAGGATATTAGGAGCTGTATGACTCAGGGAAGTCTTGTTGGGATGATCTGTAAACATATCATAAGACCTTTGTACCTCAGAGAGCTCAGAATTGCCCTGAGCTGCATAGAGAAAGCAGTCCTTGCCCTGTTTGCCAGCAGCAGCATAGGAAAGGGATTGTGCATGCAGTTAAACTTATGCCAGGCTAGAGTGCAAGGGCTGACTAGAAACTCAAAACAAAAGCAAGTTCAAGGGAAAAACCAAATGTATGTTTTTGAGAAGCACTGTGGAGGGAGCAGGCAGTGCCCGATACTCTGCCACAGTTACCTCCCTGACCCCAGGGGCTGTAAGGGCTGTGAACAGAGATCACTTTTTCTCCATGAATTTCAGCTCTGGGACCAGACCTCGCATACATTGGTGTAAATCCAGAGGGATTTAGAAATTCAGAGGAATTCTAGACAAGACATAAGTGCTAGGCTAAGGCAGCTGATCCTGCCAGCTCCCAGAGGCTGAGCCATCTTGACCTGTTTCATGCGTGGAAGTCAGGGACCCAAAATCAAGGATTGTTGGCAACCTGTTGAGTGTAGGAAATAAATTACATCAAAGACTTCATCCAAGAATTCCTGAGTAGGTGGGCAGGCAGAGCAGGGAATATGGGAGAGAAAAACTCCCAGGAACAAGAACACACCTTTCTGACAAGACAAGCACCTCCAGTGTGTGGTACCAAGGATGAAACGGATCCAGCATTCCCACACTGTCCCCCATTCAGGTCTCTAGGATTAAGGGTCTAGTTGGGATGACAAACACAGCAATAAGCAGGATTTGGAACATGTCTGTGACTGAGTCTGCTACAGGATTTTTCCTTTTCCCTTCCCAGGGCACAGATGGTTATTTTGCCATAAAAGGAGTTAATAACCCTGAAATTTATTTACAAAAAGCACTGGACTATGAGAAATTTAAATTCACAACATTGCTCTTGTATGCAAGGGTAAGTTCTTCGGGAGGAACAACACATTCTTTTTACCTGAAGTGTAAGTCTGAATGGGAGATCTCTGGGATGGCAGGAGGGAGGGTGGGTATTGGGGATGGTGAATTTGGAGCAGCCTTTCACCCTCAGTTACAGTGACAGACTTGCAGTCAGTCCACCTTTGTCAGCAGAAGGATATAACTCACTGCTTTAGCTAATCTCAGGTAAATTAAGCCTTATACAGAAGGAAGTGATAGCGCCTAAAGGGCCTTGGGCCAGTGGTTGTGGCAGACAGGTTCTTCTTAGGCAATAAAACTTGCATCTCACCAGTGGGCTTTGCCTTTGGGTACAGGACAGGCCTGCGACCAGCAGTGAGACTACCAACACAGCCACTGCAACAATAAACATAGCTATTGAGCAAGCTGACACCAGAGCCCCCTGGTTCCTGCCCTGTGTCCCCGTCCACATGGACACCAACACCTGCATCAGCAGCCCCTATGCCGGGAGGGTCATCATCTACGAGATGACGGTGAGCAGGAGGGGCCACAGTGTCCCTGAGGCTGTTCCCAGAGGGAAGGGCCTAATAATTTCTGTGAGCTTGTG
>NW_008687044.1:6256-10910 GCF_000695815.1 Acanthisitta chloris | reverse complement strand
AGGGAGCTTGGAAAGCAGCTCATGGCTGTCTCGTTTTCAGCCTCTCACAGCCATCTCCCAGCAATAAATGCCACCCTGCTCAGACGAAGCCACCAGAGCCATACTGGGATGGGAGAAATCTCCAGTAGCTACTTTAGTGCTGTTCTGTGGTATGTGATGCCTTGCCTTGTTGTTTCAGACAGAACCACTCATCCTGAAGCCAGGACCACTCTATGCTGTTGACCCTGACTATGTTCTAAATGAAAAGATTGTGTACAGTATTGTTGGTGGTGAGTAGGTGTTGTCACTTTCCACAAAATGCATTGCTCCTGTCCCCTATGTTTCCTGCCAAGAGCAAGTGCTCCCCACTGCACTTGATTGAGGGCCTGGGATTTTGTCCTCTGCTTCTGCCACAGAAATCTAACTAGATCCACAGAACATTGTGGGTTAAGTAGAAGAAGCAGATTGTACAGAGAGGAAGAAAAAGAGAATTACAGTCCCACAAACCAATTGGGCTCACACACATCTGTGTGTCCTTCTGAATCCCTAGGCAGCACTCCCAGCCCTTGGAGCAGCCAGGCAGGCAAGGAAAACAGCATTATGTCCTAGGGGTATTGTCACTAAGACATGAAAAAATGAGTTAATGACCTTCAGGGCATTTTGTAAAGGAATGTCATGATTGAATGGTCTTTCCATTTTCTCTAGGGAATAGAGACGATGTGTTCTCAGTGGATGCAGACACAGGGAATCTAACGATGAGCAAACGAGTGACTTCCCCAGACTCCTTCCTGTTGCAAGTCATGGTAAGTGATGACACTGCAGACAGCCTTTCTAGGAAGGATTTCTAGGAAGCAGTGGCCTGGATGTGACAGGAGTCAAGGACATTAATAATACCTCCGTTACCCCCTGTCTTTGGGAAGGGCCCAGGGTTTGACCTGGATCTTACACCAACCCACATGCAAAGCTCTTGAACAAGTTGAGACATTTTTCCTCAGGTGTGGGTTGCAACAGCAAAACCAATTCCCCAAATGGGACCATCCTGCTGAGTTGGGGTTGCAGTGGGCTTCAGATCAAGCCTGTCCTCTAGTGTCTCCTCATGAACAGAAGAAGTCTGGCATCTTGCTCTCTTGCTTTCTCTCTCCAGGCCACCCAGGTCAACAATGTGCGGAAATACTCTGTAGCTACCGTAGAGATTAAGGTCATCAATAAAAGCCTTTCCGCACCTCGCTTTGAGAAGACCATCTACCATGGGAAAGTGTTTGCTGGTCTGGCCCCCAGAAGCTTTGTCTTCCAAGCTGGTGAACCTTCCACCCCCCTGATCATCACAGCAGTACAGGATGATTTCCCTGGTGTAAGAAACCAAAAATGCACTGTGCTCTCTCTCACTGCTTTGGGCTTAAAGCAGGGTCAGGAAACATGAGGAAGGAGAGATGGGAAGAGGCAAACACATGTTGTCTTCTAGTGTTCCATATTATATTTCCCTGGAAATTTCACAGAACCACTTATGTGTGGTATGATGTAATGCAGAAAAGCTGCTGGACTCTCCTCTTCCAAAGGCAACACACATGGATCCTGTGCATACATGTGTTTTGCCTGGGCAATGCTAAAGTTGCCAAAACAAGCTGGGTAAGGACTGGGAGTTTTTTGAGTGCTTAATGATACATCTTCAACTCTGAGCAACAGGGTGAACACAGTTGAGTTTAGCCTTTCTCACCTGCTCAGTCCAGGTTTATTTGTTGCGCTACACACCTGCTCCTACATCAGGTGTATTGCACAAATGCTGCCAATGGCTTGTTAGGAAGAGGCACATGAAGCACAGTGTGGTTTGATTATTCACTCTCTGGCTTTTCAGAAGGTCAACCCAAACATCAGGTACTCCATCAAAAACAGCACTGATTTCATAGCAACCACAGATGGACTTATTCTGACCAATGCGGTGCTGCAGTCACCAGGAAATGTAACCATCCAGGTAGGGCAACTTTCTTGATTATCTTGTCAGGATCATGGAAAGAATGTGGAATTCCAGCACTTTTTTTGCTTGGATCAAAGGAAGAAGTTAATAACTTTAGACTTTGTAAGAGGGTGGATGCTCCCTTTTTCCATCTCCCTAAGGCCTGCCTGGCACAGTGCACTGTGGAGCTCTCTGAACCAGCCTGACTGTAGCATTGTGTTAGCTACACAGGCAGGACAGAGAGAGGTGCCCTCATATGCTGCTCCTGCCCCACAATACCTCAGTACCTGTGCACTGCACTGTGCTGCAAACTGTACACAAAGGATGGACCAGAAGGTCATCCATTCTCAGGACAGAGAACCTGCAGAGCTGCTCATCATTTGTGACCAGGCTGTCCAGTTACAACGCAGGGCTGTTGTGAGGATATGGACAGGGTACTTTGTCCTCAAAGGGCCCCCCAGATACCTTGAGAGTGAGTTCGAGAGCTGGAAGTCCTTAAGCTATCTCCTTCCCATGTTCACATAGGCTCTTGGAACAGACGTGGTGAGCCTGCAGGAGGCAAGCACTGTGATCGTGGTGGAGGTCACCCGTAACACAGGTAGGCTGGGGAGGGGGCTCTGTTTTCTGCTTTGTGGAGATGGCTGGGGACTCTTTTCTACTATTGTGGGCAAATTGGCCATGAAGGCTCACCTAGTGAACTCAGTGGACTTGGGCTGAGGCCAACCCCATACCAACAGGAGGTCTAAGAGTAAACACACAACATCCTTATGGTGTCACTGCACACCTCTAACAGCTTCCTGAGACTCTGAGTGGTGCTGTGCATTATAGTGTCTTTTCTTGTCCTTCCAAGGATGATTTTGGGGGTTGATTCATGCTGAGAAATAACCCAGGATGTCTTATCATGGCAAAGGAGGATTGCTCTGAGACCTTGGTCCGTCACTGCTCCTTTTTAGCCAAACACAGATAAAACTGCAACATTCTTCCCTGTCTGAGGCAGAGCAGAGGGCAGTGGGCACACCCCAAATCCAGGTTTGCCCATGAGCCAAGGTACCTTTTGCTCAGGTCAGGTCAGGTTCTGCCAGGATTTTATGATCTTACCAGAAGAAATAACCCATGAGTTGTAAGATAGATAGGAGGCTTCGTGCATAACCCTCCAGCTACTTTTTAACTTTGTTGATGTAAAAATAGCTCACACTTCCATATTTCTGAGAAATGACTCTTAAAGAGGACTTATAAATTAATTGGGTTTGAAGTTTATGAAACTTTTTATGCTTTGGATCAGGATAAACCAATATCATGGATTTTCACATCAGGATAGACAGGTAATGCCCAAACTCCACTGGATTCTACACAGTGATGTGTGATTGAAGTCCCTGGTTGGGCTTTTCCCTTACTTCACCCTCTCATCACCACTGTCATGGAGTGGGGGAAAAAAAGTGGCCTCCTGGGTGGAAATTTGGATTCCCTAAAGGTAGTGTCACTTCACAGCTAAAAACCACCTAAACCCAATGTAAGGGCACAGTCAGCTCAGCAGAAAGCTGGATCAGGTGTCAGCACACAGAGCTGGCCAGAAAGAAGGTGAGTCACGGCCAGCTGAGCAGCCTTGCACAGAGGCACAGGAGGAGTAGAGGGTGGAGGAGTTTCGCAGCTCTACGGGCTGTGGCTCCCCAGGAGACATGATTAAGCAGCAGAAATTCACTGAGGTCCTTAATCCGTCAACAAAGTATTAATGATAAACCCAGGGTGGAATAAAATTCTGAGGAAATACTGAAAGTCCATCATCATAAACAGGTCAGCAGGAGAACAGAGCTCTGTTTCATGAATCATGAAACAGAGTCTCAAAAGAGACTAATTTACACCAGAAAATGAAGCTGGAAAACAAAGAATTCCACTACCGAAGCTGAGAATGTTACTCTCTTACCACTACAGCAGGAAAGGGTTTCCTTCCTGTCCTAATGCTTTTCTCATTTCTTATTATGCTTTTTTATTTCTTATTTTAATGTGCTCATCAGTCTCAGAGGAGATGTTCCAGACTAAAGAAAATTTTGCTTTTTCACACACATGTGTACAAACCAACCTCATTTTTGCATTCTGGTCTAATAGGGTGAAGTGGGAAAGTCAAAAACCTACATAGCTTGACTCCAAGCAGCATCTACTTGCCTAATACAGTCAGATGTATATTAGCTTAGTTAATCATGGAGTAAAAGTCACTGTCCTATAAATGGACGCTGTTTCCACTTCATGGGATTTATTGGAAATGACAATATCCTGTGTGATTAAAAAAACCAACTCTGCTTTTAGGGCAACCAAAAAATGTTCTTCTGTGATATCAGATATATCTTTGTCACATTCTGCAGCACAGGATTCTTCCCTGCCCCTCAAAAATTGATTTGAGCTTCTCTCCCAAGGAAAGGTTGTGTGGAGAAAGCTGACTGACAGTTTTAGCCTCTGTAACACTGGTTTGTTTTCCTCGTAGCTGTGCCCCGCTCTGGTAAGATGTACACTGCTCAGGACATGGGTGTCCTAGGTGGTACATTAGCTGCTCTGCTGTTGATTGCCTTAGTCCTGCTTGGAGTGCTGGTATGGAAATCCAGTAAATGGTATACAAAACCAGTCAAATACCTGATGAAGAAAAAGGTAAGTGCCTTGTTTGTACCTGGATTTCTAAGAGTTAGAAAGTGGGATCTGAATTGGTTTTAAAGTATGGATGGGCTGCCCAAATGG
>NW_008687044.1:0-6243 GCF_000695815.1 Acanthisitta chloris | reverse complement strand
CCGCTCCTGGGACAATGTAACAGGTAACATCACTTTGGTGGAGTTTGCTGCTGCTCTTTTCTGCCCCCAAGGCTGCAGTTGTATGGTAGATGATGAGCAGACAGGGTAAGGAGAGCACCACAGCTCCATGGAGTGCAAAACCCTGTCTTTATGGCATAAACCACTGTTCATCCTCCCTCTAGAGTCAGGGGAGAGGAAGGCCCCTTCATACCCAGTCCCAAAGCCTGGACTCAGACACTTGTCTGCACCTGAGCTATTTACTTTTGGACCTCTCTGGTCCCTGGCAGATTGGTCACTTAGAAGTTTAGGGTGTAATTACCTGGCCAGCTGTTGGTCTCTGCCTTAGGATGGGACTGCCGGGAGCGTAGACATGAGTCCAGAGCAGATAGCTCAGGTGGGTAACGACAGCCCTTCACCCTGAGAGAGGTAAATCCCACTCCAGAGTAATGCCTCAAACAGATGGGCACAAATCCGTGTGCAGTGCTGGTGCTCAGCCCTCCTGGCAAACATGCTCACACTTTTCTGAGAAAACTCCAGAAATGGAATCAATAAAAACGAGCTGTTCCAGGGAGCTGCATCTTTCCCTGGCTTCAAACAGGTCTAACAGCAAACCAAGCTGAACTTTCCTGAGCAGTAGCTCAGTCCCTTCAGCCACCCCTTTCCCCCCACTCTCCTGTTTCTTTTCCTGTCACTACAAACACAAGGTGTCTCTCCTCCTGTAGCTCTCCAAGAAGATCTCTGGGGGTTACCAGAATGAATATTTCACAGAAGATGAACAGACAGATGTGAGCACCAAAGAGCAAGAGCCATCAGAAAAGGACAGTGTCCAGCCAAAGGTGCATGTAGTGGAGCAGCCAGTGCTTCCCCTGCCGTCTGCCAGTGCAGAAGAAACTGAAAGCATCTCAGAGGCTTCTGTAGCTTCCAGTGCCATCCTTGAGCAGGAAGAGAAAGAGGAAGAAGTGGAAGAAGAGCCTGGACAGGAGAAAGAAGTGAAGTCTATCCTCAAGACAGACAGGCGTGCATCAGGGGATGGTTACAAAGCTGTGTGGTTTAAGGCTGATGTGGATCCAGAGGCTGGAGAGACTGTTGAAGTGATTGAGAACACTGCAGCAGATGATGATGATGATGATGATGATGATGATGATGATGATGGTGATGATGATGATGGTGATGATGACAGTAACCAAGATACACAGAAGAATGAGGAGGAGGATGTGTATCACACACATGCAGAGGCAGAAGATGACTCTTACATGTAATGGAAACAGGCCTAACTTCCTCCCAAATGGGGGAATCTCAGCTGCACTGCTGACTTGAAACCCTTCTTTCTGCTGGGGGAGAAACTGGAATGCAGGGGGTGAGGTTGTCTGTCCTGCTTGTCTGAATGCAGCCTGTAAGAGAGATTTTACGCTTCAGTGAGACCTTGGAATATGGCTTCGGTGGTGGGGAAACACGTATCATCTCTTCACCTTCCTGACTGTCCCCTTACATCACCTTTCCCAAACTGGCTGCAGGTACAGCAGAGTTGTAGCTGAACTTGAAGCACCTAGGCAGGGGGTGAGGTTGTCTGTCCTGCTTGTCTGAATGCAGCCTGTAAGAGAGATTTTACGCTTCAGTGAGACCTTGGAATATGGCTTCGGTGGTGGGGAAACACGTATCATCTCTTCACCTTCCTGACTGTCCCCTTACATCACCTTTCCCAAACTGGCTGCAGGTACAGCAGAGTTGTAGCTGAACTTGAAGCACCTAGCCCAGCTTATGGTAGCAGTTACACGACACGTATCATCTCTTCTAATGTTCATCTCCTTGGTGGGTGAATAAATCACTGGTGACTGCTTAGCTTTGCCCTTTAGGGTGTTACAGTTTCATGTCAGCAACTGCCCCTGAGCAGTCTCCAGCAGCTCAGTTCAGGGCTTGGCTCCCCTCTGTGCTCCCAGCACAAGCAGCTGGCATGTGCCATCATGGTCCTCATCCTGCCAGCAGCCAGGAGGTTCTGTGCCCAGGAGCTGCTGTTTCCTCTATTACTGGTAAACAAGGACTGATGACGTGTTCTTTACTGAAGGACTTTGGCATCAATTTCCTATGTCATAAAACCACCAATTGTGCAGTACTTTAGCTGTCTACCTCCTATCTGTTAGGGAAAAATGCTTCTGAGATATTGTCTGCAGTTATGGCCCAGCCAAGTCAGCACTCTATTACAAGGTAGGAGGGCGAGGAAAGCGTTTGATGCCCTTGTCTAGTTTTGCCACTCCCACCTCCCACTCTTCCCCCAGCTGGCACCCAAAAGCTGGGCTGGTTTCCTCTGGCTGAGGACATGGCTGTGTGCATTTGCTGCTTCTGATCATCAGCACAAAATTTGTGCTGCTCCTGTTTTTCTCACTGTGGGCATAGTCACAGAGCAGACATGGGCCGTGAAGTGTTGAACTTCCAGCAAAAGATTTGGGAGTGTCCAGGACAGGGATGCAGCAGAAGGAACTTGAGTCACTAATGTTTATCTCAGTTTCTCAGTTTAGCACAACAGTACAGGATTGCAACAAAGTAAGTCTCATGGTGGAGGAGCAAAACCTATAGATAATCCTGCCTTTTCCCTACGAGCTGATCTCCACTTTGCTGCTGTAACTCCAGATGAACTCAAGAGACAGAGAAACCAAGGAGTAACTGCTGGGATCTGCTTGTACGCCAAAGCACAAATGATTTCCAAGAAGGCCTTTATCCTCTTGGGCTGTGCCCCTGCCCAGTGTTCAGTGCTCAGTTTTGCTCTCCTGTCTCCGAGGAGTGCTGCCCTGGCTGTGTGGACTTCAGGAGCTGCACTTGTGCTGAAGGTGGAGACCAAGATGTGGAAGCTTTCTTCCTTGCTTCCTGCAGCAAAGCAGTTTTCCGGGGAATTACACATGTGGTCGGACTGATAATGGAGGGTGGGGGGTGCCCTGTGTTTGCCATGTAAACAAGGTTCCTCCAGCAAATACTTCCCATGGGACTGTGAGAACTTTCCAGCAGCTACTAATTGCTAGCCCAACACCTTTGGCTACCAGCAAGGGGGAGGTAGGGCCCAGCCTGCTCTCCATGCTGATGCTGCTCAGGTGTTGCTGATGGGTGGGAGGAGCTGGAATGTTTCTCCTCTGCTCTATTTCCCTCCATTGCTGTGCCATGTGTGGTCCGTTCCTGTCCCAGCACACTGCTGTCTGTCTGTCTTCCCTCTGCTGCTGTGCAGTCCGGGTTTCTGGGCACATGTGTTGGCACACTGATTTAGGAGCTCCCTGGATGTGCAATCTCTGCTCAGCTCTTGGTGCATCCCCTTCCCCTCACTGGTATTGGAACTGGACTGGTTCCATCAAACCAGTCTTTTCACTCTTTTCTTCCAGTTCTCACATCAGTGCATACAGCCATGGTATTTGGTGTTTTCCAGGGTTATGCTTGTTTAATTTCAAAGGAGATGATGTTTGGTAAACATTGTGCCTGTAGAAGTGGTTGTTGTTGTTGTGAGGAGAACTAATAAAACTTGGCAGTAGTCAGAGCTCAGCTTCTTCCAGCTATTGCCTGTTAAAGCCTCCAGACCCTGTGTTCCTGACTCCTGTCTGTTTGGAAAGAAGTGATGAAAAATGTGAAAGGCACAAGAAGGAAGTGCAATCATTTAAGTTCAAATCCATGGGAGCTTACCCTCCATCAGGTTGGGTTGGTTGGTCTGCTGAGGCTGGGAAGGTTGACTAACTTTTGGCATTACTGTATAACAATCGTGTTCATTTATAAACATCTGTGTGGGAAGGAAAAACATAAGGATAGAAATGTTTTTAGAAAATTGATTGGATCAGCTTAAGTGTGTTTGGACTGCAAATAGACATCGAATTGCCTCTGAAAGCTCATCCTTACACTCCAAAGACATTAAAATGCTTTTGGAAGTTTAAACCTACAGGTAGATTTAAGAAATCTCTCTCCAATCAAGCTCTGATTTTTATTTCTGTACCAGCTTGGAATGATGTTTGTTTAACATTTGCAATGCAGAGGTATAAGAGGATAATGAACAAATCTGCAGGAGGAAACCCAGCAGTTTCAGAGTGGCAGAGGAAGATCTGGATTTGAGATTACAGATGGGAGTGACACAGCCGCCAGGGAAGAGGATGCTCGTGGCTTTTCCGAGCTTTGAGCACCCTCTCCTGGAGTCCCACACCTGGGAAGTGCCTGATCCACCTTCATTTTGGCCTCTGCAGGCCACGTTCCTTTTCGGCTGCCAGGGGAATCCGGATTGAAATCAGCAGACACAAGCAGGGAATTGGAAAAAAATAAGTAAAGCACAGACATTTTGCTGCAGGAGGTGACAGAATCCCAAAATTCTCCAAGTGTCTGAAAATTCCTTGCTGCTCAAATTCTGTCCCCATTTAGAACTGAATAACCTTATGGATTTCATCAAATCTTCATGGGGTTTGGTTCAGGGCTCACTGGAGTGCACAGGACACTTGTTGGTTCAGTTTAGAATGGCTGGAAGAGAACTGGAGACCTTCCTCCTTGCATGTAGGATAGCAGGATGATGTAGCACTTACCTGAATCAGTACTGAACCCTGATCTCTGCAGTCACATAATCCAGAGAAATTATCCTTGATCTCAAAGAACAACTTCCAAATAATAAATAGTCAGCCAGAGGAGATCTGTTTTAACCTGACTCCCCTTAGATAGAGTGACTTTAGCAGCAAAAGGGATTCTTTTCCTTCAAAAAAGAAGTCAATTCGATTTTATTCTGGTTTGTACAATCGATTTTTTCATTAGTTGGTTACTAAGTCCTCATAAAATAAAACTGACCTGAGCAGTAAATGGAAACTTCAAGAAACAGCATCAACTCCATCACTTGGTATAACTGATGTTATAATTGATGCTATGCTTGGATTTATATATCTTTGTGCATACATATCTATTTTATAGTAGTGTCAGCATGTTAACTGTTGGGTATGAAAGTAACAGATTTTTAGGGAGACACGAGGCTATATATCCCTTTTAGGTATGTCACTGATTTCTTGCCCACATGGTGAAGAAGCAGTCACCCATCAACAACGTGATCACAGTTTGTCCTTAACAGAGACACTTTTTCTCAAAAAAAATTTCTTTTTACCCATTTTTCAATTTTCTTTATGAGAAATAATTTTGTTATTGGTCACCTGTCCAATAATAGCAGCAGCTAATCAGTATGATAGGATATTTCTGTCCAAGTCGGTGCCATTTTTTTGCAGCTGCCTCATACTTCAGTGTTTGCAGATGTAGAATGCAGAAGGGAGCAAGACATATTCACCTTTAAGACCCCAGTTGGATTTTACCAAGTTCTCAACTTTCACTTAAAGGAAGGTGAGTGATGACTTCTCACTTCCCTACAGGAACACAAGGTGATGCTGAAGAACAACTTGAAACTAGTGTGGGGAGCTGTAAAAGCACTTCAGCCATCTGATTAGGTTGTTAAATATAAATTCTTGGCTGTACCATGTAAATAAGGGCAGGAATATTTGTTCTCACTGCACGATCATACTCTGACACTGGAAGCAGCACAGAGATATTCACAGAATCCTGGAATCCCAGAATGGTTTGTGTAGGAAGGGACCTTAAAGCTCATCCAGTCCCACCCCCTGCCATGGGCAGGGACACCTTCCCCTGGCCAAGGGTGCTCAGAGCTCCATCCAACCTGGCCTGGAACACTTCCAGGGATGGAACAGCCACAGCTTCTCTGAGCAACCTGTGCTAGTGCCTCACCTCCCTCACAGGGAAGGATTTCTTCCCAATATCCCATCTAGACCTATTTTCTTGTCTGTTTGAAGCCCTTCCTCCTTGTCCTGTCACTCCAGACCCTTGTAAATTACTGCAGCCTGTTCGGCTAATTAGTTCTCTCTTGGAATGCTGTCGGAGAGAAGGTAATTAACAGGGCTGAGCATCGCATTAACACAGAAATACACCTCTGGGAGTCAGTTTGGGGGTGGCAGATGCTGTATTTGTCAGGGGCACCCGAAAAGTGAGGTTTGCTGTGACAGCAAAGCCGAGCTAAGGCTTGGGTGAGGGGTCACCCCAGGGAAAACAACAACGGATTTAAGGCAGAGAAATAACGTGGAGAATCAGCAGGTGCCAGTGGTCAGGTGAGAGCTGGGCAAGGGAAGCAGCGGGAACGTCCCTTCTGGTGAGAACTGCCTTTTACACCAGATTAGTTCTGAAGTCATTAACTAGGAAATAATTAATTACTCCGCGCTAGCCCATAGGGAACTACAGTTCCCGCGA
>NW_008687043.1:0-20802 GCF_000695815.1 Acanthisitta chloris | reverse complement strand
GGAGAATGGAAAGAAAACTGGTATATTGGACTCTTCTAGCAAGTGTTGTTAGGAAACTAACAATTCCAGCACATAAATGTGGAAATGAGACTTAACACCCACATGCTCTGTGGAGGTGCTCAGTACCATGCATGTCTCCCACAGATTTTTCAAACAAAGCTTAAGTCTTCAGCTAAAAGGACCATTTGAATACAGAAAGACAAGGCAGGAAGATATGGCACAAATTAAGGTAGAACAGCAAAACCAGGTACCAAACCAGGTTATTAGCTGTACACAGACAAAAAGCTTTTATTCTATTTGAATTGGGTTAGTTTCCTGCTGCCAGATTAAGGGGTCATGCAGTACTATGGAGAGATGGAGAACAAAACAGTACATGCAATGCATGCTTTAAGCCTGGTTCTTCTAGACCTTCCTGAAAACAGAAGGTCTGAGAATAGCCCTTTGGCTGCAGGTTTATTTAGCCTCTGGGGAAATAAATAGATTGCATTAAATATAATTAAATGAAGCATAGCAGAGTCAGTACTGCAGTAAGGTCCTGAAACAGAGCTAATTGGAAACTAATTAAATTAAACCAATTAACTTTGGAAACAACACTCATAATCTGATTACTGCATTTTAAACCTGAAAGGGAAGACTGCATCATGGGAAGGAATTATAGCACTAGTATAGAATGCAGTAAGGTTCAAGGCAAACCTATCACCTGAAAGGCTATGGTACCTGTTAAATTGCTGTATCTTTGATAACTCTGTTCTCAACACCCACCCGTATTTTCAATACCATCAAGAGGCAGTATTTCACAAAATAGGCCAATATCCAAGGGGCAGTGTTTGCAAGCAGCCTGAACACATTTTATTAACGGCAGTGTTTGCAAGCAGCCTGAACACAGGGAGAAAGCATACATAGCCATTTTATTAACAGGAGAAAGAAGATAAAGAGCAAGGTGATCCCCTCACACCATGTATTAGCATGGGCTACCTCCTCTCTGGACCTGATGGCAACTCAGCTTACAGCCTTGAGAATGACAAAGCTGGGATTTTTCTCCAACCCTAGTGCTTTGCTGGTGAGATTTCTCTGTTTAGCCACTTTCAGATGGAACAGGCATAAACTGCTAATCAGCTGTGCACTGAACCAAGTTAGCCCATGTATTGACTTTGATTTTACTTCGGAACAGGCATAAACTGCTAATCAGCTGCGCACTGAACCAAGTTAGCCCGTGTATTGACTTTGATTTTTCTTTGCAGCTGAATTTCAAGTGTTTTGTTTCAGTGTTGAAGGGGTGGTGGAGTTTGTGAGGGGAGCAGTTACCTCTATGTGAGACCTGTGTGGTAGGGTCTGGTTTCATTCCACTCTTTGTATGGCTGATTAGATTTAAAACTGGGTCTTAATTCACCGCTGATTGAATTTCTGCAAGTACACCCCAGAAACTATTCTTAAAATATGCAATTTATAAGCTGTATAAAGGACAAGCTGATTGATGTTGTATGCACAGATTCAAAGCCGATGCAATCAGGTCTAGCTCTATTAATTCTGAGTCATGATCGCCTGGGTCAGCAAATACAGTAAGAAGTTGCTTTCTCTCATTCAGACTGACAGTAGCAGACAACTCTTTCTATACCCATGTTCTTGAGAGGAGATCAGAGAGTCAGGTAGATGACTAGATGGTGACTCTCTTGCTGAGAAAACAGTAGCCAAACTTATGTTCCCAGCTGAGTCCCAGTAGGTGAAATAGTGCAGAGTTGGTAATTGCTGTGTACAACATTGCATCTCATCTAACATGGTGTCACCACAGCATGTCGACATTTAATAGCAATCAGTTAAATAGATTGCTGTTGTAGCAGCTAGGATTCCAATTTTCATTACAGAAATATTTTTGCAATGTCATTTCCCTAGTCTAACAAAGCTCTGAGATTAAACAGATGAACATGAAAGCATCATGGAAAAGTAAAACTTCTATAAAGACTAGAATAACACAGTTTGTGGCACTATGAACAGCAAAGAAAAATCAGATACTACCTTTGGTTTTCACTGAAAAGTAGATTTTTCTCCTCAGTTGAAGTTTAAATAAAAGCTGATGTCACTAGTCACACTTCGCAAATGCCTAAGTGGGAGGTTTTGCTTGCAGTCAAGGTTATCAGTAGTAGAATCCTATTTCAAATGAAACTGAGTACTGGAGGAAAAAGATAAAATTCAGAAAACCAGCACAGTTATATACTGTATATTTTATCACACAGTGTAAACTTTGATGTGGAGAAAAATAATTAAACTCCAGTATAGACAAATTATTAAATGCAACTGTGTTCAAATTGTATCAGTAGCAGGTGTATTGCTGGACAAAATATTAGAAGATAGATTTCAGTCTGCCTCCTCCCACTCTCCAGCTGGATTTTTCTTTTGTAAAATGAAACAAGGTAGAAGGAAGATATATTTGGGTAGAGAAGTTGTTACAGGTTTGTTTGGGATAGTACAACTCAATGAACAACCAAGGAAATTAAGAGTCTAATATCCAAGATATGTTTTACTATTGTTACAAACTTACTTTAACACAGTATTTGTAAATATTTCTTAAACTACCAAACCAAATTTTTTGAAATGTGTTTTCTTGTTTTCTGTCTAAACAGTGTCCCTTTTTGAGATTTTCCCCACCCACATAAACCCCTCTTTTTTCCCCCTACATGGCAAACACTATCAATTTTTTCTCATGCTGTTCAGAGGTCAGGAGTCAAGGAAGTGAAATCAAGCACAGGAACAATTCATTTCACTAGGATGCAAGAAAAGAAGTGCCAGTCCCCAGTATTTAAATAGTATTAGCGTGGTGCATTAAAGCCAAGTTTTTGAGAGAGAGACTGGAATTCTACTCTCCCACTAATTACCTAGTCTCAAGTGCTCATACATTTGCAAACATGAAATTCAGAGAGCAGCCTCCAGGTTTCTGGTATGCCTGGATCACACTGAATACAAAGTGGGCTGCTAAGAAGTGAGCAGCAGCTTCCTGGCTCCCTCTTCCACCTCCATACATTTCAGCATATGGCAGTGATGCTCACATTCCAGCTGTGTGCTGATTCTAGGCCTGCTAAAATCATTTAGGCTTTGATCTTGAATTGTTGTAAGCAAATGTTTTCCACTGGATGGAAGCTTTCATCACGCAGCAATGAAACATTAATATAAAGGTTAAAAATTATCCTTATGTGATATTAACTTCACATGAGGCTGAATAAACTTCAGTGGCAAATACAAACATCACTTAGGAAGCATGTTTAAAAAAAGGCACAGTAGCAAATCAAGTGCAATGTCTAAAGTATGAACAAGTTCAACTCAGATGTTTCTCTCCATTAAATCCATGTTACTTCATCCTCCCAGTTTGACACTTCTATATCTTGGCATCACAGAAAAGTCAAAATTTTTGTATTCCCTAGAGCTGCACATAATCTGGCCAGATAAAGCAGAAGCTATACAGTTAAATATTACAAACTCATCGTTCCTAAGATGAATAGTATAAGACCTCTGCAGGAACATAAGCATTCAGTTCTCTGAAATTTACTGTAAGCTGTCAGAAATAGTATCTCAAAGGCAAAGAAAACTTACACTTACTCCAAGTCTTTATATAAATAACTGCTACCATGATCTAGTAGTAGGCTTCTTACTGTTGTGAAAGGACAAAAATTGCATTTCAGACATCCCAGCATTTTAGATCATTAGATAAATTAGGCAACAGAAGAATCTGTCCTGTGAAATGCAGGGAGGTACCTGGAACTTATCCTGCTTCAGTGCAAACAGGAGCTCCTTTCTGAGTGTTTTTGCACTCCCCCATCCCATGTGGTATCAGACATTCCTCAGCCTCAGGCACCCAAAACAACCTTTCTGAGACCCTCTAAATAGCCCAGAAATTGGTTAACTCACTTAGAGCTTAGTCAATTCACAAAGGCCCTTCAGGTATGGAATTAAACCTGAATCTCCCACACGCCAACAAATACCAAGTTGTTGGTTGTTACAAGTAGTAGTTTTTCAATCAAGCCTCTTAGAGGCAATGTAAAGGGGAAAAAACCTGTAATTTAATGATTGCTATACTTATTTTGAAAAATGAAGTTAAGAGATGCCTAATTAAAACTGCCTTTGTAGGCATTATATAATTATTTGATGTAGAAGTTATTTGACATAAATACTCCTAAAAATGTTCCTGAGAACATAAAGATTAACTGCTCTGGTTAAACACATCCAACATGCATACCAACAGGAGGTTTCTCTGGATAGCTATAAAATTATAGAGATTGTAAAATATTCTTAATTCTGAAGCTGTTCACTCTGCTGGCTGTACTATGAAGCACCTGGGAAGATGAAACATTGCAACAGAACCAGGTGCATAGGCCTCAGTTACCTTTCTCTGCAGATGTTTGCTGGGAAGAAACAAGTTGCTGCAGTGACAGCAGCTGTCCCCAACTTGGAGAAACACACCTTGAAACACCCTAAGAAGAGAGAAGCCAGCCCCCAGCATGTCTTGGTACTAATTAGTTCCGCTGCTCATTCAGTTTTCTTAGAACAATGCAGTGGGAGGAAGAGGCCAGGAACTAAGGTCCTGACTTTTTACTTCATTGCAGTGGAACACAGATGGATGTACTGGAACTGAGCCACAGTCAACTTTCAAATTAAAGAGAATTTCTCTGCAAAACAGATGAATATCTTTTATGCAAACCCATTTCCTTCAGTTTCAAATTCTACAGAAATATTGCAACTCAAGATAGATGTGAAAACATTAATACTCAAGTACAATTTCTGGTTGAAAGCTTGTTCATGCATGCTTTATAGTGTTGTCTTCCTAAGAAGTTATTTCGAACTGTTGAACTACGGGAAGCATTGTGACAACATAGCAATACATCACCAGAAGGTGCATTGGGCTCAGAGCTTTCTCAGAAACCTTACAAACACAGGATTTAACAAAGACTTCCAAAACTAACACACCAAGAAAGGCGCTAACATCACTAAGACAAAAGAAAGGCAGAGAGGGTGGGATAGCTCTATACAGGTTAAAACCAACACAGACTACTGAAGAGTCTCATGACCCACCCAGCTTGTTTCACTCTAATGTTAGACCCTTAATTAATTTGTAACAGTTTCAGGTGAGATCCAGTTTTCAAACTACAGCAGGCTTTCCCTTACAGATGGAAAAGAGTCCATTACTCATCACAGAATCACAAGATGGATAAGGCTGGATGGGACCACGGTGGGTCATCTGGTCCAGCCTCCCTGCTCCAGCAGGGTCATCCTAGAGCACATTGCATAGACTTGTGTCCAAACAGTTCCTGAATATTTCCAGTGAGGAAGACTTCATAACCTCTCTGGACAGTCTTCTCCAGTGCACGGTCACCTGTCCAGTAAAATTCTTCCTCATATTTAGGTGGAACTTCCTGTGCATAAGTTTCTGCCCATCGCCTCTCGCCCTATTGCCTGGCAGCACTAAGAAAGCCTGGCTCCATCCTCTTGACACCCTCTCTTCAGATGCTTTTGTGTACTGATGAGGTCTCCTCCCAATTCTCCCTTCTTGAGACTGAACAGGCCCAGCTTCCTCAGTCTTTCCTTATAAGAGAGATGTTCTTGTCCCTTAGTCATCTTTGTTGCCCTCCGCTGGACCCACTCCCCGAGCTTCATGTCTCTCCTGTCCTGAGGAGCCCAGAACTGGACACAGCACTGCAGGTGAGGCCTCACTAGGACTGAGTAGAGGGATGGGATCACCTCCCTCGACATGGTGGCAATGCTTTTCCTAATGCAGCCCAGGATACCATTGGCCTCCTTGGCCACAAGACCACACTGCTGGCACATGGACAGCTTGTTGTCTATCAGGACTCTCGGGTCCTTTTCTGCAGAACTGAAGTACAACAACATAAGAACTCAATTAATTCTACTCTGAATGAAGGTTATGGATTTTTCCCATTATAAAAGAAAAAGCTTTAGAAGCATGAAGTTAGGACCCACTGCTCACCATCAGATATTCCTTAACTGAACAGCAGAGTCACCACCATACTGGCCCACTCCTCACTTTTCTCCTGCTCTGTATATGTTATTACATAATCGAGGGCTTGTTACTTGACTTGATTTCATTTGAAACTATATGTGCTAAGAAACATTAAACATTCATAAAGTATTTTCTTCAAATGAGAAATCTGAAGTACAGATTGACTTTTAATCTGTTTCATGACTAAGAGCCTGTATTTCATTTTGTGCAAGGGATACATTGATGGACTTGTATTTTACAGAGCATCTAGGCAGTCCATGTGTAATGTAATGCTAGCACAGGAGTTCTTTAAGCAAATTATACATTGAAGCTCTCATTGCTCACAGCCAATAGGTAGTCTGGAAATGGGTATTTAATAAAGCAGGAATACTATGTAGATGCAGACCTGGGAGGGTAGTGCTGTTCTGAATGGAGACAGTAGGTCCTTATAGAGACCTCGGACTCCTCAGTGCTTTGTAGGACCTGCACCTCTGATTCTTCCTTTTCCCTAGTTCCCAATAAAAATGGAAATAAGCCCCTTTAGAAAACTGCTACATTGAACACATTGAAAAATGGGAACTTCATTATCTAATTCATAAATTGCAGTTGAAAATCTGTCTTTCAAAAACATGCAAATTTATCAGATGGGGAAAAGCTGCAGAGAGCACCAGGCACCCAATGACATGAGCTGAATCAACCTTCTCCCATGAGCTGAGAGAAGACTGAGAAAATGCCCTAGGCAGAGGTTACACAAATATGCTCCTACACAAAAAGCACTTACCCATGCAAGATACACGATTTAGTAGGTAACAAGGCATTACCATATATAATTATCACTTACATGCTCAAGTGCCTATTTGTTTAGGCAGTCATTACAGGCATGGAAATTATTTGCTTGCATGCAACTGAAGTCCTATAATTTGTGGAGCATTTCAGATATTTATTTGCTTATTTTCCATGAGGAATCTTAAAATAAACATTCATTATTTCATAAGAAGGCCGAGATTAAAATACCAATTTTCTTTTGAATGGATGATTTCCCTTAAGACACTGAGTTTTGTTTTTTGGCTTATAAATTCTAAGATGCTTTCAGCTGGTACATGTCAGAAAGCATCAAACCAGACCACAAACTCCACTATCCTGACACCTGTAGAACATAGCTGAAGAGATGAATGACCATGACTTTATTGTTAACAGACTGGGAACTTATTGCAAGGGCATGTAGTAGTAGGACAAGGGGAATGACTAAACTGAAAGAGGGTAGATTAAGGTAAGATATTAGGAAGAAATTCTTCACTGTGAGGGTGGTTAGACACTGGAACACATTGCTTAGAGAAGTTCCTTATGCCCCAACCCTGGAAGTGTTCAAGGACAATTTGGATGGGGCTCAGAACAGCCTGGTCTAGTGAAAGGTGTAACAACCCATCATTGTATGATAATTAAGAAACAACTTCACCGGGATGTGACTGAAACAGAATATATGGGATCTTGTACTAAAGCTGTCTATTGAATGTGTTCTGCTGAGCTGGCAAATACAATAGTGCTCCAGTATAAACAAACTACTTCAGTTAGTCTTTAAACATAGCATCACAACTATTTTGTTGTTCCACAGTGCAGCTAGGAAGAAAGCAGCTGTTCAATTTCAAGAAAGAGTTGAACCAGTAAAGCAAGCTGAGACTTAGACATTTATTTTAGCTGCTAGCAGTGACATTGGATATCCTTCCAGTTCCTGATGAGGACAAAGCTCCCTTCCATCCACAAGATAACCTACTGCATTTTTATAAGGTCCACAGCTCATGCTGTTCTTGGTCAAATGGCAATGGGAACTGGTATTTATGTCTATAGCAGCTATGGAAGAAGGCTGCTTTTCAAATGGCCTTTGCTATCCACACTTATATCACTAACATCCATATAAAGCAATTCTAGAATTAGAAGTACTGTAATGACTTTCATAGGCAGTAAACTCATACAGTTAAAGAATTTGGTGAGGAAACAGAGCACTGCTTTTGGACATACAAGTCTCAGTCCTCTTTATGGGCTATTTCTTTTGCTGTGTCACTTCACTGATCTTCCCTGTTTTCCATCCCCTTTTCATCTTTTGATTCGTCTATTAGATTTGGAGTTTTTTTTAAACATTTCTTTTTGAGAATCAAGTTTTGTGACTATTAAGACCTTCTCTTCAAGTCCCACACTTTGCAACCAATAGAACACAATTTTACATCCAGTTAATGTTGACTGAAAAAAGTCATTTCACCACAAAATGGTGTTTGGTGACACAAAATAAGCCATTAATGAGTCTGTACACTTCTGATGGGCCTGGCTTGCCAAGATGCTGAACACTCGGATCTTTTAGTTAAGTTTTTGGTGCTTTGCATTTAAAAATCAAACCAAAACAGCCCAAGTGTTTCTACTCTAAATAGACACTGACAGCTTTGGCAGTCAGCAGAGAACCTCAGGGGTGCCTTATAATGATGTTATTGGATTTTTCTCAATTGGCAGTAAATTGAGGACTTTCTGGGGTCTGAAATAGAGACTTGGGCCATTGTTTTGAAAGCTCATTGAAACAAACAGCCACAAAGGACTGTTTCCCAGTGACATTCAAATTGTTTGTCTTGTATAGGATGGAGAAAACTATTAACCTCAGTAGCTTTTTTTATACTGCTGCCCACAGTGTGTTCATGAACTCTGCAAATAATCAGTTATAATTGCCTTTCAAAAATATATTTTGACATTTGAACTGCTTCATTGCTTGAACTTCTCTCTTCTTTATGTCACAGTTTCTATAATCAACCTGAGAGTGATCTCTGGGAAAGTGCAGTTCAGATGAAACAGCTGGTGATTGCACAATCAACCTAATGCTTTTGGTCAAGGTTACAAATACTATGGAGTGGTAAGCACAATGAAAAATCTTTTCTTCATATAGGTATCAAGCAAGATACCTTTAGAAAGCTAGAAAACCCCAATGATACCAATCCATACTTCAGACTGGAAGGGGGAAGCATTGGAAGAAACAGATTGTATCACAGCCCATGCCAATAGCCAAATAAGATGTTATTTGCCCAAGTAGAGGGTTATCTTCAAGGGTTAATGAGGAGTAGGTAAGTACGAGCTAATGAAGTTCTGCTCTCACATGAGCCTGTGGATGTCTTGAATTTGGATTTGTAGTTCTTTTTTTCAACTGTTCATCTTATGTTCAGAAAACCCCCCACTATCTTCCATGCCTGAAAATCTTGCCTTCTAGTAGCAAACTAGTGTGGCTACCTCCCCACTGCTTCAAGCCAGTATTGCATCTGAAAGAAGCCCTCCTGCCTGTTGCTGGGCAATCATTTCTGGCCCAGCACAAGTTTTCAGTGTGAGGCACTTTTAAGCAGGCTATTTAAAAGACAACAGATAAAATCAAAAGGACTTTTCCATTACATACAGGCACTGAATAAAAATGGGTTCACTTTCTAGAATATGAGCTCTGCTTCAAAAAACAAAGTCATTGACCCAACACATGTATATATTTCTGAAACAGTCTCCATAAACTACACCAGCTCAGGTCACCAAACCTGTCCCTAGCAAGGTGGCTAAGTTAGAGCTTTGCTTGTGAAAAGACATCAGAGCTCCCTCTGAAGAACTATGCCTACACAGTGCATGTGGCAATTACATATAGCTTCCAGAGCTTCACAGCAAAAAAAGCCTTCTTACCCTTGTAGATAAAGATCTTCCCCTTCATTTTGATGCTAGTGCAAGAAAAACATTTCTTTACATCAAGAACCTTGTATCAGCATTAATACAGCCTTGAAATTGGTAGCTAAATATATTAATATTATCTGATACGGGCTGGACTGAACAGTAAATCACAGGTATAATTGTCTTGTAGAAGTTCTCCTGGCAAGACTTTCCCATATTTGACAAAACACCTAATATTATGAAAATTAGTGTATTTTGCAGTAGGAACTCTTAAATCATAACTTTCAGTTGGTTTGCTGAGAATAAATTAAAACAGAAGAAACAGCAAAATCCTTTGCATTTACAGTTAAGTACTAGTAAAGAATGACTATGGAGATGCAGAAAATTGCTTCCTTTACATAAGCACAGTAGGCTAGTACATATCATTCTTCAGACGAATAAAAACATTCCAGTTACCAAGTCTGCAAGATCATCAACAGGCCATATACTGTCCAATACTGACACACAAACCAGCTCTGTACCTACCAAAAAACTACAGTGAGGATGCTAAACTGGTTCATTTTCAGCACAGTAAATAAATCAACTGATCTAAATGCATGCTGATTTCAAGTAGGGCCATTTGAACACTAGCATCTGTATACCTCCTCTTGATTTAAAAATAACATACCTGTTTTGTTATGATTGCTATAGCAGAAAAGACAAATGGTCCTTCACATGAAGAACATTCTCTGACATACTTAGAGATCTTTTCTAAAAGCCTTCTATTTATTTCCAATTTTAAGTATTTTTATAATGGAAAATGTATCCATCAAAGTTGTTGCACTTTGCAAAAAGTATTTCCTTCCAGTAACATAAAAAAAAAAATTAAAAGAAACATTTTGAGATCACAAACTATAATTTTTGATGTTTTCAAACCCCAGAATTCAGCTATTTTCTGCTTCAAACAGTTTATTTTTTAAAAAAGTCAGGCTATAATTACAATTTACTTAGAAACATGGTAAAAAGGTCAAGTATTACATAAGGCAACAGTTGTTTGATCTCAACATATTTTTTTCCTGCCTCTTAGTTCTGGAAACCCTTATGTGTCTCTGCCTCTAAAATGAGAAATAGGATTAAAAAATGTCCCTCTTTACGACAAGCTCTGTTCAGCTTCCTTAAATGTCATTGTGGGAATGTTTACCCTACAGTGGTCTGTATTCAAGGATGGCTTAAGAACCATTTTCTGCTTAAAGCAGTGGCTCTGCTCCTCTCATCCATCCCTTCCTCCATCCTCAGTCAAAACAAGCTTCTACCACACCTGACACTTCCCCTAGCCTTAAGTTACTTTTGTTTTAGCCACTTCTGCCTTGCCAGCTTATCCAATGCATTGTAATTGCTCTCTGCTTTAACAAGAGTCAGAGCCTACATATTTTCTAGCTGATTGATGGAGTAAGCTCAGGGCAGATCAAGAAGAAGATGATAGACATCAGTGAAAACCTGCAGTCTACCAGGGACACCAAATCAAAGTAGGGCCACATTTATTGTTCTCTCTTGACTAATGACAGAAGAAATCACTCTCCCCTTGAGTTTTCTCCAGAATAATTCATCAGCTTCCTTCTTTGCTAATAGACTTATAGGTATTACATAGAGCTGAGTCAGTCATGGTCTCACTGCTGATCTTGAGGATTACTCATGGGTTTTGAGATCAGCAACAGAAGCTTCTCTTATGTATCACTAATTTTTCCTTAATGCATTAAGCTGTTAACAATCATCTAATTAGGCCCCAAACCACAGTGGATTCACAGCCATTGTTGATCAGAGCAAATGAAATCAGACCTGTTCTTTGTATGCTGAAGGCATGCCCAACTTCAGGTATGCTTCTGCATGCTTGAATCTTTACGGGGCATACGTTTCTAAGTCATATTTTATTTTTTATTAATATCTAGGCAAGGATATCAAGGGAAGATTCTCATTTAAGTGGTAAAAAGAACAGAGGAAGACTGGGAATAGTCAGGTTACAGATTACCCTGAATTAAGCCTCATTAACAAGCCTTCAGTTGAACTGTTCACCCTATATTCAGTATTCACCTTTACAGTTCTTACTGAAATCTTAAGATATGAAAGCATAAAAAATTTACACCATTCAGTTTAATTAAAGACAGCAAATATTATGCTTAAGCAATCCAGAAAAAGATGTCTCTTTCTTCCCTGATGGCAGATAATTCATCTTATTTGATGAAAGATGGGACATGGTATTTCTGAATTTGAATCTATTTTTCCCTCTCACATTTTAAATACGCCTGAACAAGTAATTTGAACATTATGTGCCTTCGCTTATTGCATCCATAGAACACACACCAGACTTTGTCAATATATTTCACTAACACACTGCTTGGACATACTGAGGACATTGATCAGATTAAGAAACTATAAACTACTCCTCAATTCAGGCTACAACAGAACTTGGTGAGTATTGAAAATGCGGGCCCAGATTTTGTATGACTTTTGTTTACAACAGACTCTAAAGTCAAAATTGACATCAGCTACTATTCAACTGAATCTAGTCCAGGCTGCAAGTTTTGAATTTGGCAGTAACTCATTTGTCCTTATCCTATACTGTTTTCTGCGAGTAGGAAGGGAAGGAGTACACAGGGGTAAGGGTGTGTATGGCTTTAACTTCAACCCTGAAAACTCCCACCTACAACCAGCTGTCTCTGTTTTAGATACTTGCAAATGGTCAGGAGACTAACCACTTAACTTCTCACATATTCTTGTTGCAAAAGAAGTGCAATCATAACAGAGACACCAGATAATCACAACATAACTGTCTATGATCACAGAATGGGTAAGGTTGGAAGGGACCACATTGCTATTCAGAGCTGTTGAGGAAGCCAAACAGGTTTGGCAACATAGCAAACTTAGCACTTCCAGACTCCCACAAAAATATTTCTTGTGAATTCTTCTTCAAGCCTTCCATCTCTCCTCTGTAGAACCAATGTTCTAAGTAAATGAGGAGCCATGTGGCTCTTTACATCTAATTTACTTGCTGCTAGCTCATAATGACTTGCTAATAGCCCCCATATTGGAAGTCATTAGCACATTGATTAGAAAGTAAATAAGCTTTGTAATCATAAACATGGACCATAATACTCCAAGGAAAAGGTCTTTTATAGTTTCATAAAACATACACCTAGACAAAATCCCCAACTCCCAACAGCTGGGATATATTTTAATGGTTTCTCATTCAAATTAAATGAAAAATATTTAGTCTTTATTTAAAGATAAAAATCCACTCCTATTCCCATCTGGTATTTCTACAGCATTTTAAATCTACAGGAGGATGTTTCTATAATAGTACCATCCCCTTAGAGACAGTCATCTGACAGAAAACAAAAGCACTATTTTCCAATGCCTCCCTGTTTCTGAAAATAAAAAACATTCATTTTGAAAATGAAGGCTATCCATATGGTAGCCTAAAGAGCAGATGTTTTTTAACATATAGTTGCTGTAAACAGCCATGAAGAATGATTTTTATAGCTATATTCCCTATTTTTTTCTTCACGAATGTCATAACTTCAGAACTTCTCTTATGCAAAGGTACAAATATTTATCAGAGAAAACAACCTTCTGAGTCAGCCTTGACTTAAAATTTATTATCTGTCAACAGATTTTGGAAGGTGTTCAGGATCATAATACAGAAAGCTGTCAAATTTGAAATAAATTATTTGGTTAGAATGAAGTGGAAAGAACTGGCAGATTCAGCCAAATTAGTGAAACATTATTCTCTTTCAGTGTCTGACTGAAATATGTATTAATTTTGTGGAGTAAAATATTTCTGACTTTCTGAGAAATATAGCGTCCTTGACCCTAATTAGGATATTTTTTTCAGCCAAACTCTGGGGTATCATTATATGTACTCCTCAAAACATCTTGTTGGATTTTTTTTAAAATGAGCTCTCAAACCCTTAGACATTCAAGACAGTGCAGTTTTTTATTCCAGTGAGTTATTGGTATATACCCCAAATTGGAAAGAAGACTATGTATGAGGGATCTTCTGCATCTAGGGGACTTCTTAGTTTGGCTATGATGTCACCCTTCTAGCAACTCACTGAAATCTGATGTCTCCATAATGGTCACTCCATACTTTTTAGCGTAGGAGGACTTAAAAGACTAGAAGACTGAGGGGCTTATGAATTTAAGTGCATGCATTATACGACAGCAGCTGTGGAGATGTTCTTAGGATTGCAGTTTGGAATTTGAAGGCTAATTGTAGCCTAAAGTCCTCTTGCAGAGATACACAATGATTTTTTTAATAACAAATATCCCTAATTAAACTTTAAGTTTTTTTATTTTTCACCCACAAAGCAGAAATACCAGTGTTTCTTATATCACTCACACACTGTGAATGAAAACATTAGGACTGCAAGATGATCCAGTCACACCTGCAACCTGCCCTATGTAAGTACTGAAGATGAACCAATTCAACTTGTAGATGCTCCATCTTTCCAAGCATCTGAAGACTTGGACACTCACTTAATGTGTGATAATGCATAAGCAATCCTCTGTGGAGTAAACTTGATGATCATCCTGAACAGACATTCAACACTTTAAAAAATATTTGAAAAAGGACTTAAAAGTGGTTTGTATACTGCTGATTGTATAGGACACAGGAATGGGAATGTAAGCATCCCTATTTTTCTGTGCACAGAAACTGTTCCCAGAGCTTCCTTCATAGTTCCTGTGCAGTTGTTGTTGCACTCCCATTGCTAATGCTGGTCCAGGATTGCTATCTTCTACTTTGTGTGAGTCATTCTGCAGCACTTAGCTATCACTTTCTAACTGTGCTTGACAGCACAAGGGACACAGCATTACACTCGTGCAAATTCAAAGACTTGTGTACTCAGAAGTTAGTAGCCTTACTGAGTGTGATTAGATGGTCAGTGCCAACACAACCACAGGATCCTCCACCTCATTCCTTGATCTTTGGACCGGGATACTGCATCAGTTCTGACAGTTTATTTCATAGGAGGCACATGAAAAAATGTGATTATAAGTTTCAGCAGGTTTTTCACTTCTCACACTTTCACTGACCACATGGATCTTTGTGATCCATAGATCTTTATGGGTCAGCAAATGGCAGTTAAACAACTGTTTAGGTAAGGTATAACAGACACATCCCTGCTGGGATAGTATACACACAGTATCAAAGATCCAAATCTGTCAACTGAAAGAAAAGATGCTCTAATTTTGTGTTGTATAACAAATGAGCAGCCTAACAGTCTGATTTCCCCTATCAACATGCTACTATTAAATGATAAACCCAACCGATATGGCTTAATAAAAGCATAAATAGACCTAACTATATACAATAGAATTGTATATTAAGGGCTATTATTTATTCACTTTGAAGAAATCCTCTGCCCTACAGTCAGTGTTATTTCCTGATGCTATAAAAAATTGCTGCTAAATAGGTTTTTCATTTGCAGATTTGTCTGGTGTAACAGATGTGTGCAAGCTTTTTATTTTTCACCATATTGCCTAATACATACTCAGTCCTAAGAAAGCTGCTTGGTATCTCAGATTAAGGTTTTTTTGTAAAAGATAGGGAAAGCATACAGTAGAAACTAGGTGATAAGTGGAGTGTTTGAAATGAAGCAGTGAATGCTGTCAGCAAACTGTTGTGTGTTTGATAAAGAGGCTGGACTGGAAATACAATTGAAAATTCATAAAACCCAGTAACTGCTCATGAAACTCCTCAGCAGATTTCTCCCAGTGACACAAATAGAACACAGTAGGCAGCAAATATTAAGCTGAAGACATTACAGGACCATTCCAGTGTGTTCAGGAATCTCAACCATGAGATTACCCGTGCAGGTAACACTTCTGTTCAGAGAGCAGTGTGATCATTGTGTATTTCACAGCTCTGAAGCAGTCAAAATTATCTTTGGGTCTTTCTCAAAAATGCTCAGCCTGCTTCAGAGTATTTTAAGAGTCATTAAGAGATACAAGGTAATTAATACACAATCCCCATCCCTGCAGATAATCAAAAGAGATCCAGACATTGTCCTGGCAGCCTGCTGATTGTGACTTAGCCTGAGCATGGGGTTGGACCAGTTGACCTCCAGGGTTATCTTCCAACCTCTACCCTTCTGTGATTCCGTGAATAATTTTCTAGAGAAACTTAAAAATTCAAGCTGAACTGATGCACTTTTACCAGATCTACAAAACAGACTATTTTTTTCTGATTCAGAGGCAAGCACAAAGTGTATTTCAATGGACATCACACTATACCTATGCAGCTACTTCATTAAGGCCCCAACTTCTAACTAAATTGTCAAGTAAAGCCATCTGACTTTCAAGTGTCAACTAACTTAATCCATGCTGTTAAGTAAATTGTGATATTGAATGTCCCTTCCACTAACAGTAGTAGTTTGCCTAGTTTACATGGGTATAGCTTCAGTTTCCAATCTGCTATTTGCCACAACTGCTAAACTCCTAACAATCTCCAGAATATGTTCCCAGAAGGTAAGTATCTGAAACACAGCTGGCATGGCCCTTACTGCAGTGAAATGATTTTGCCATAGTTGAAATTTCACAGTAGTTGAAATCAGTAGCTTTTTTCTGGTCTCCAGCAACATAGAACAAGATAGCCATTGCTACAAAACATGAAAGACAAATAAAAATATTACATTTTATATTGTTTCAATTCTGCTCAAGATTGCTGCTTGTGCACCAACTGGACTCTTTAAGCCTTATGTCATTAACTTTGAGTCTTAGACCACTTGGAAAGGCTCTCTGATTTCATTATATCAGTACAAAATAAGATACGATGATCTCATCTTCAGAAAATTAACAGATGGTTTTGTATGTTAAAATGAAATTCAGAAATATTTCAGTAAAATGTGGATACTAAAATTTTTCCAGACTCTTAGAACTAAAAGTTATTAGTTCAGAGGTGATGTGATTTTCAGGGGAATAAAAAATTATTCCAGGAAGAAAAAGTAGATTTAAGCAGAAACTGAGATATCTGATAAAGCTAAATGCCAAAGGATTAAAAAAAAACAACCAACAAACCTGACTGTTCCTTTCTCCTGTTTCCTAAATGCCTTCTTTCCTCATAGCTGTACACCACACACTGTTGGCATTTCACCTCCACAAGTGTCCCCCTTCTGTTACTCCTCTCTGAACAGCACACTCATCCCAACAGCAGCATCTCACTTGGGCTACGTGTGTGTGGTACGTGTGCCTGACAGGCCATGGGGCTTTGTAGGCATCATCAGAAATGGTACTTTTGATTATGACCAACCCTGGATGTGGAAAACAGCTATCTCAGAAGCTTCTAGTGATTGTTATTGTTGTATTATGCTCTATCAGACCCAGGTATATAAATATGTTACACTGTCTTATTGCAGTCTTCTAGTTTAGCTGCTTTGCTGGTCCATCCTGATGTTTTATCCTTGTTTTGTTGGGTTGGTTTTTTTTAACTGAGAGACAAAGCAACAAGATGAAGATTAAAGAAAACAAAATGCCCAGTACATGCATTCCTATTACAGACTATAAATAGCAACTCTGCTTCACACAGCTGTTAGAAGTGAAGATTCACATCACACAGTGGAGTGTATCACACTAGATCATCCCCACAAGCTTTGTAGATTAATTGTGAGGCTGATTTCTTCTGTGAAGTTGTCATCTTTGATTTTACTTTATCCATAAGTGGTCTGTATTTTAGCTGCATTAATAAGCTTCCAAGCTCTGTCATCTGGAGAATTTCAAATCAGTTCTTCATAGAGATTTTTGATACTTAGGGAAATTTAAACATTGCAAATAAATTGTAGCACTTGGTGCAATATCTCAGTTTATTTGAGAACTTTCCAGGCTGAAGATAAAGAATGCACCAACATGACTTATTTGTAACAGTGAATTGACAATTTCTTTAAAATGCAAACAATAAAGCTAGAAAACAAACATATTTTTGCAAATAATAATAGCAACTTATTAAGTGGCACTGGCCTAGCATTTTTTCAGGGAAGCCACTGTAATTGCCAACTTCTACAATAGCTTATGGTTTGCTATTTTTATTTACCTTGACTATCATTAATTTGACAAAAGGTTATCAGCTTTTTTTAATCAATAGTTTAAAATAATTAGTAAATCTCTCAAGAAAGCACTAGGACAGGGTCACTATTCCTCACAGAATGAAAATATATCTGTTAGAACTGAGGAAGGTGTATCTTTTTATCTATACTATTACATATGTACAAGTTAAAACCTAGCACCTGAATCTGTTCACATCAGACAGCTTTCTGGTCCTCTTTTGGATCCTCTTGCAGCTATCCATTCTCATTTCAGGATCAAAATTCTCCTTTCTTTAAGGCTAATAATGATACCTACCTATTTGGGTATTAGTACCTCTTGGGTCACAAATTTCACCTGAGTTGTATGAACACAAGCAAAATAAAAACTGTCCAAGGAGCAGCAATTGCAGATTTTACTGAGCTTAACCTCCTGAAGACTTTGAGTAGTGATGTCTCACACATCAGTATGTCAGACATAATATGACTAAAGCAAAATCAGAGCAGGCACTAATGCTAAGTCTTTAATATCATGGATAAAATACCAAACATTAGCAAATATTCGGGACTTGTACAGGATGGAAAAAGATTTATATTTCTTTTTGCCAGGCTACCAGCTCTCAAGTAATTCAAAGTGAATGGTTTCCAAGGTTCTTATATCACTTTCCAAACCTTTCTAAGAGCCAGCTACCAGTATGGGGTGCAAAACATTAATATCTTAATTTTAAATCCATTTCCATTTGTAGTAGGATTTTTCCAGGTGGTCAGCTTATATTTAAAATTATGCTTCTTTTTTACATGAAAGCAAACACTCTGAGAATGAAAAAAATACTTCTACAAGGGAAAAGGGTGAGCAGGAGAGAGGTCCTTCACCTACCCTGGCACTTCTGCAAATGTTAGTTAGGTCTTCTTTCCTCTCACTGGTGGAACTCAGCTAATTCTCCAAGTGATGCTTTTCCATTCAGGTGGACTCCAGTGATGCTTCTCAATATCACTGAGTTATTTCTTTATTTCCTATCTTGCATACTGCGCTTCAGGTTAATTTGCATAAACCATTTCCATTTTCAAGACACATTTATAAAGTCATTTACATAGCTGACAATTGCATTTCAGTGAAAGATTCAGAGTGTGGCTTCTGCTCTCCTGCTAATTGAGGTTAGAAAGTCATTACTGATGTAAAAATAATAATGATATCCTGCAACTCAGTACAAACCTACTAATAATTCAGCTGTGGAAAGTAAATAATATTTTCATATTCATTAAAAGTCATTTAAAATCCTTGTTAGTATTTCATGAAATAAAATCTTAACTGTCAGTGTGCTATGGTCTCCCAATAAGAGGTTTAATTGTTTTGCTGATCACTCATGGCATATGTAAACAGTTTTATTTGACTTCAAGTTAATATTCTCCAGAGTTTTAGGAAAAATAAGCTCTTAAAATATTGAATGAAGAGTTAGACTATTTTAAAAGCCTTGGCTAGAATTTATTGCTATCAAAGTTCATATAGGATATTCCTGAAAACCAGTTTGGTAAGGCACAGTTCACTGAAGAACCTCAAAGTTAAGAAGTAACAACTCATCTATTTAACCTCTTAGCAAAAGTGACCCACAAAGGAACATACTCTCATTTTCAACTGCCTATGATATTCACATCCCTTATGCCATGTGTGAGTGTCTAACAAGGATTCGACATCTTTTGAGAATTCTGCCCGGTAGGGGCAGTTGAATATCTCAGCTCCCTTAAGACATCTCCTACACAGCACCTTGCTTTTGTAATTGTACTGACCACACATAAGGATTTAAGTCGTTTCTGCCTCTCCACATATTTTCTTCCAGCTTTAGGAGGTCTCTCTCCCTTCTTCCCCCACCTCTACAGGAGAGGAGTCTTGCCCAGCTACCGGGAGGATATCTGTCTCCCAGTCAGACTGTATTCAGTCCCTGAATCCATTTGAACACAAGCACTAGCTAATTGTTAGCAAATTTGAAAAGGTTTATAGTCTTAATTATGCTAAATTCCCACAAGTATCCTGAAAATACCTGAGTAGTAAAAAACCCCTAGTAACACATCAGTGGAGGGAAAGCTCTTTTGCAATTTCTTAAACCCTTTTGGCTACAGAGAAAAACCATGAAAGAAAGATTTCATTGCCTTCACTGCTCATGGGAAAGCTTGGAGCTGACTGCACCTCAGGCAGGTCTCAAGGCCCCTCTCTTGCCCCCTCTTTCCCTCTTTGCTCCTTGTTTCTCTTGAGATCAGCACCAAGGCTGCTCCCTGACTTGGCCAAAAGCAGGGACAGCAGTGTGCTTATCCCAGCACCCTGCTTCCCCATGGGCACCCGAGCAGCAGCAGCAGGTGCCAATCTCCCAGGCTGATGCTGGAGAAGTTCAGCCTGAGACAGCAAAGATATGTGGAGCTCTTCTGTCTTCAGTTCTCTGCCTGTAGAAACCTGCACAGCCCTGAGCACATCATAGTGCAGGGATCTTTCTGAATGCTACTAGCTGCTTCCCTCCCCACAGGCAGTGTCATAAGGGAGAGATGAAATTCCCTTTTGTGACCATCACTGGGTGAGGGGTGCAGGGAAAGTCAGGAGAAAGCTTTGGCAAAATCTATTGGTAGAATACGATAGAGCAAACCTGCCTATTTTTAACTGTCTTCATCTAAATTTTCCAAAGTTCTTATTATGAATCTGTTAAAGGGTGATAAGATCAAATATTTCTTGATAATTCCTGAAATGGACTTTTGCTCCATAAATTATCTGATTCCCAGAACAAATTCTCAGTACCAGCAGTGTAAGTGCACACATGACATGTGTATTTAGTCTATAAAAATCACAATCTTGAACAGCCTTGCATGAAAGCTCTTTATATATAGCTGATTGGTGATATGGGTGAACATTGATTTTGCAACCTAGTCTGCACATTCTGTATTTTTTTAATAAAACTGGAAATTCCAGTGCAGCAGCATCAAACATACGGGCTAACAAAGTTGAGGCTGTTCAGCCTGGAGAAAAGAAGGTTGCATGGAAAGCTCATAGCAACCTTCAGGTATCTGAAGGGTCCTGCAGGGAAGCTGGTGTGCTGGTTTGAGCTGGAGTAG
>NW_008687042.1:1195-1862 GCF_000695815.1 Acanthisitta chloris | reverse complement strand
TGGGTGGACACAGGTGACACTGGGTGGCCAGAGATGACCTTAGGTGGCACCCTGGCTGGCCACAGGTGACCTTGGGTGGCCACAGGTGACCATGGATGGGCACAGGTGACCATGGATGGGCACAGGTGACCTTGGGTGGGCACAGGTGACCCTGGCTGGCCACAGGTGACCTTGGGTGGCCACAGGTGACCTTGAGTGGCCACAGGTGACCTTGTGTGGGCACAGTTGACCCTGTTGTCCCCTCAGGTTGTCCCTCCTGGTGCCACCAGCGACGCTGGAGAAGGTCCTGGAGGCTCTGACCAGTTTCCATGCCCAGTTCCAAGTGGAATTTTCCTGAGGGAAATCCAAGGGCATCAACAAGAACATCTGGAGAACTTTGGAGTGTCACTTAGAGTTCTGTGGGATTGGAGACACCAAAGAGGTGTCCATAGGGTCTCTGGGTGTCCATAGGGTGTCCATAGGGTGTCCATAGGGTGTCCATAGGGTCTCTGGGTGTCCATAGGGTGTCCATAGGGTGTCCATAGGGTGTCCATAGGGTCTCTGGGTGTCCATAGGGTGTCCATAGGGTGTCCATAGGGTGTCCATAGGGTCTCTGGGTGTCTTTAGGGTGTCCATAGGGTCTCTGGGTTTCCATAGGGTGTCCATAGGGTGTCCATAGGGTCTCTGG
>NW_008687042.1:0-363 GCF_000695815.1 Acanthisitta chloris | reverse complement strand
CCATAGGTTGTCCATAGGGTGTCCATAGGGTCTCTGGGTGTCTTTAGGGTGTCCATAGGATGTCAGTAGGATCTCTGGGTGTCCCTAGGGTGTCCTTAGGGTCTCTGGGTGTCCATAGGGTTTCTATAGGGTCTCTGGGTGTCTTTAGTGTGTCCCAGGGATGTCCATAGGGTTTCTGGGTGTCCCAGGGGTATCCATAGGGTCCCTTCGGTCCCTATATCCTCTCCCAGTTTTCCCAGTTCTGTCCCATTCCCCCGGTTCCCCCCTCGTGCTCTTTGTTTCCGCCCGGACTGTTTTTCCGCTCGGACCTCGCTGGTCCCTCCCTATTTCCGTCCCCCCGTGCGCCACTTCCGGTCTGTGCCC
>NW_008687041.1:17577-35000 GCF_000695815.1 Acanthisitta chloris | reverse complement strand
TGGGTCCGGCCCGCGGTGGGACTGGTGTCCGCACGCGCGTTTCCCTTGCCCCAGCCCTCCCACTCTTGCTCCGAGAGGCTGATTAGAACCCAGAGTAAAGCAACTGGCTGAACACTGCTTTCCCCGTGATGTAATTCCTTTTTTTTTTTTCGTACGTGACACGTTTGGAATATTCCCTTCCCAGAGAGCCTCCCGTGCCTGCAGGTCTCGGGGTCTGGCTTAGCAAGGGGTCGGTGGATTCTCAGAGTCCTGTTCTGGCTAGAGAAGAGTGCTCTGGTTTCTTCCCTTCCTTCCTCTGTCTGCTATGGTAAAGGGGTTAAACCACTGGAGGAGAAAAGATGGGGTTTAACATTAGAATAAGTCATATGAACTATTTATCTCCAGGGGTGTTTCTCCTGAGACAGCCTCTGTTGTATCCTCCCCCTGTTGCTACAGCATGGTCTGTCTCAGGAACCCTTCTCTTCCTTCTTCTTACCCAGCAACACTCCATTAGAGTTGCTTAAGCTGAGGTTGTGCTTTGCCTTCAGTTCTTAGCAACTTCCTAAATTTTGAGTTGTCCACCTAAAGGCAATATTCAGCTATCAGGACAAGCTCAGTTGTACCCTTTGGAAGTTGTCCCTCACCCCTTACTTGGAGGCTGTGCTTCTTCCAAGCTTGGTATCTGCTCCTTTGATGAACTTATCCTTGCAACCTGCGGTTGCTCATGAGATTGAGTTGAAAGTGAATTATCTTTGTCCTGTCTAAGAGCATGTAATATAAGCACCTGTCTCTTCAAGTGACAGCTTTTTTTTTTTTTCTGTGGAAGTTGCTGCTAACATTAGCCTAATGTCTCACAAGTGTTTTCTGCTTTCAGTTGTTGTTGTGAGCTGGTAACTGTAAGGTGAAACAGTAGTGTCTTGCAAGTGAATGAACAGCTGTGGCATTCTGTATGTCAATATCAGGTTCCTGGTATAAAAGAGTAAGCCAGAGTACAAGTTGTTGGAGGGAAAGGCATGGTGGGCACAGAGGTGGGAGTGCTTTTTAATATCTTTGCTTAATTAAGTAACTTAATATGGTCGAGAAGCAAGTGTTGCCAGCTCATGCTTTAATAAAGCTTTCAGTTATGTTTAGCAAGCTGGGTTGAAATATATATTGAAGTACAGTTGAAAACACATTCTTGGCATGGTGTGGCCAGAAACAGATTTAGGGTGTTGGGGGAGAACTGCCAGAAACCCTGAAATCATTTGCAATCTGTGTGTCACTGTTCCCAGAGATGGCCTGGTCTGTAGCTTAAATCAGACGTGCCTTGGAATAGAACTTCTGATTTCAATATGGTCCATAAATGACAAACAAACTATATTATGCCCCCCTGCATGGACAAGTGTGTCTCTTGATTGTATTTTTATTGTCATAAATATAATCTATTTAAATATGTCTATCTAAAGGATTTAACACTTTATCACAGTCATGCTGATTAATAGTTAAGCTGTTATCAGTTCATATAACTGATAGAACTATATAACTGTTATCAGTTTAGCTATATAACCAGCATGACTATGATAAAGTTGGGGAGTTCTCAGGAAATGAGTGCTCTAGTGGTTTCTCTCTGAACAAAAAGAGGCACTTTAAGGGTACTGGAGATCTCAGGGAATCTGTGTCTTCACTACCAGACTGTTACAGTGCTTGTTAATTCTGCTCAAAAGGAATTGGGGGGGGGAAGTTTGTGGAAGTCTTCAGGAGGTGCTAAACTCAAGCAAAGAAATGAAATGACAGAAGTGGTTTGGCAGAGAGGTGGAGTTTGACAGCTTCTTTTCTGCAAAGAGTAAAGATTTGTTATTTTCTGGTTAAATTGCTGTTTGAGGAACTGCCTCAAGAGAGAGACAAGGGAGTTATCAATCATTAAGAAAGAGCTTGTTTCCTGCAGAGCAGTTAGTAACCTCTTTTCCCTGAATCAGTGAGATCCTGCCCAAGAAAGCTTCAGTGGAAGGTAAGGGCACAGAGACAATCCTATAGTAAATAATAGTTCAGAACCAGCAAGCTGATAAAAGTGAATTGAGAAATACATACATTTCTTTGAGCTCTTCTCTTGGATATGGACATTTTTCTTTGCCCTTCAGCATTTTGTTGCCTTCAAATTAGTAATTTCTTACCAGAATTTATATTTAATTCGTGAGTCAATTTTGCGTTTAGTATCTAGCCAAGTTCAACTTGGGGGGAAAATTATGTCAAGATGACAGTACTTACTTTTTTTAGTAGATTAGGAGTGTCTTGAGTATCAACACACATTTTCTTTGGTTCTAATTATATGACTAAATGTCTTTTGGAACAATTAGCTGAATTTGATGGAGTTGATGGGGGATTCTTGTGAGTGAATCAAATGAACATTTAGCTGATTTTTTTTTTCCAGTCACTTCTTTTGGTATTATTCTATAGATTGGCTTCTTCCCAGTATCACAGTAATATTTATATACCATCATTCTTTCCTTAACCTGAAACCAAAATGGGATTAGCAAAGTTTGTTCTTTGCAGGGTGGTTGTATGCAGTGTATACAGCAAGGGCTCAGTCTTTTCTCTTTTCCAGATGCTTCAGGCTTGTTGGCAAACCTGTGGTGGTGCAGCTTTTTATAGCAAACAGGAGATTGTAAATTTGATTCTGGCCTTTCTATGCCAGCTCACGTATTTAAAACACTGCACTTTCCTAGGTTTGGGGTTTTTTTTTTGTCTAATAATGTTTTAAGCAAGAGTACTAAGTGTAAAATATAAGAAAGGACCTCTCAGATCTCAAAGTACATCAGGAGTTCTTCATTGCTCCATAAAATTGCCCCATTACTGTTGTCTGGCCTTAGTAATATGTGTTTGGAACTAGACTTTGAAGAGGCTTGTGTTTGTAGTAATTAAGAGGTGAGTTCATGCTTAAGTGTGTTTTAACATTGCTTTGCAATTTTGCTCTTGCCCTTCCTCTGCTGTAGCTTTCTTTGCTGCCTTTTTCTGTTTTTAGCTGCTCTGCCCTACATTGGCTCTTGTTTGCATCTCTTCTACCAAATGACTATTCCAGTTGCTCCGTCTCTCCCTGTTTGTCCTTTACCACTTCCCATACAATCCAGCAACACCACTAATGCTTTTTCTTTCTTCAAAGTAAGGAAGAATTAGAGCTGTAGTCTTGCATTTCAGGGATCTATTACCAGGCCAGAGCAGCCCTGCCAGCTGCAGAGGGGATTCCACCTGTGTTTCCAGCCCAGGCTGAAGCATGCTGAGGTGTGAATGACTTTGCTTGAGATGAGTTTTATGTCCAGTGAGTGCATGTGGACAGGTGTTTACATGTTCTGAAGTTTGCCAGATCTAGAGAATACTTAAGGCAGAAATAAAGCAAAAGGCATGTTTCTGAGAGCATAGCTGCTCATGTCCTATTAAGAATCAAAATGCAATATAACTCCTAATTTGAGAGATATTTTTGTTTTTCAGGAGATTTTTTGAGTCTTATGTTAAAGGCTGTTATATACTGGGAGATGACACATTAGTATCTACTTCCTGTTTTATTTTATCCTTGGATATTTTCCCAAATGCTGCCTGTTTCTTGTCAGTAGTTAATAAAAGTAGCAGAATCTTGCTTTGATTTTAAGGCTTTGTAGCACTAGTGCCCAAAGTTTTTATGTACACTACTCCTAGTAGAGTAGGAAAAGGATGTGATGCGTGGGTTTCTTCTTCCATGGAACATGTGTTGATGGTCCAGCACCTCCCATATGCTGAGTCTTGCTCAGTGTGCCCATTCTGGTGATAATTTAAAGGAATATGAGTTAACTTTGTGGGGAGGAGTTGTCCCCAACCAGACATGAGGTGCAGGCTGCTTCTTGCCCCTGCCAAGTCCTCTGGGAGGGTTGAATTAATTGTCTTTGTGGCCACAGTTGGAGCTGTTAGGTTATTTTTACTTGATGACTGAGTTTATAGATGTAGCCATACAACAACTTCAAGTACTGAGAGAAGGCATTTTCGTATTGAATTTTTTCTGACAAGGACTTCTAAAAGATCTAATTTTACAGGTTTGCCTCTAGGTTATTCAAGTGAACAGTGTCTTAGCATCTGTAGTTACATAATTCATGAATCTGTATGTGTACTTTGTCCCATTGTTCAGGTCAGCAGTGAGGATGCTGATCAGTGTTTGTCCCAGCATTAATCCCTGGGGTACTCTGTGTGTGACTGGCCTCCAGCTGAACTTCGTGACGTTCACCACAACCTCTTGAACCCAGCAGTGCAGCCAGTTCTCAGTCCACCTCATTGTCCACTTATTTAGTTGATACTTCATCAGGTTGTCTATGAGTTTCTGGTGGTAGATGTTGCCAAAAGCCTTACTAATGTAGAAATGAACAGCATCCACTGCTCTCCCATCAAGGTAGCAGGTTTGGTCAGGCAAGACCAACCCCTGTATAAATCCATGCTGACTATTCCCCATGACTTTCCCCTTCATATGTTTGGGAATGGCTTCCAAGTTTGCTTTCTTCAACGCCTTTTCTCCACTCAGCACTGGTGAGGCCACACCTGGCATTACAATGTGCGGTTCTGAGCTCCTCAGTATGAGAGGTGGAGTTACTGGAGAGAGTCCAGTGGAGGGTCACTAAGATGATTAAAGGGCTTTCCTCATATAAAGGGCTGAGAGAGCTGATACTGTTCAGCCTAGAGCAAAGAAGGCTCAGCAGGATTGTCTCAGTGTGTATAAATACCTGAAGGAGGGTATAACAAAGGCAGAGCCAGGCTTTTCTCAGGGTGCCCAGTGACAAGAGGTAATGGGCAGAAACTAAAACAGAGGATGTTCCCTCTGAGCATCAGAAAATATTTCTTTGCTGTGGAAGTGACTGAGCACTGGCTGGTAACTGAGTCTCCATTTGAGGTGTTTAAAAGCTGTCTGGACATGGTCCTGGGCAGCTGGCTCTAGGACTTGTTCAACCCCCCTGCTCAGTCCATCTCCAGTGGTCCCTTTCAATGTGAGTTTGTGGGTTTCTTTGTTTGCATGTTTATATTTGTGAGCCTTTTTCACTGAGGAAAAGTCTTCCTTATACCAGGTCTTAGGGCCTGGGGTTCCTGAAGGCAAGTCTCATCATTGGTGAAGACATGGAGTACCAAAGTCATTTTTCTGTGTCCTTTGTCACCTTTGGCGCCGTTCAGCAGCAGGCTCACACCTTACCTCGTCTTCCCTTCCCTTCTCTTCTCTACAGGTACTCCTGGTGCATCTGTAGAAGTCATTCTTAATGTCTTTCTTGTACTTCATGTCCCTTGCTGGATTCAACTTTGGCTTTCCTGTCCCCACCCCTGCATGCTCAAACAATGTCTTGATTTCTCCTGAGTCACCTGGCCCTGCTTCCAACTCTTGTGGTTCTTTGTTTGAGTTTTGTCAGGAATATCTTGTGCATTCACACAGGCCTCCTGCCACCTTCACTTAACATCCTGCAGATAGGGATGGAGCATTCCTGAACTTGGAGGAAGTGATCATTGGAAGTGTCATCTTTGTGACCTACTTGTCTAGGTTTTAGGTTGTACATAAACAAAACTGACAACCTTTTGGGTCAATACTCCATTGTCTTGTACAGGCTGTGGCATCTGGGTGTGGTCTCTGAGCTTCCAGATGACGTGGTTATTGCTGCTGAGGGTTCAGGAATTTGGTGAGTCTACTACATTTCAACAGTCTTCTCATGGTATTCCATGGCTAAGTTCTGTAAGCCAATAGCCCTCTTGTAACTAGTACTGCTCAGTGTGGAGGGTAATACTGCCTGGGTTTGGATATTGCTGGTATGTCTTAATGTTTGGAGGCTGTCACATATGTATCTCTGATCTTGCAACTGGATAATCTTCTCTGGAAGCTGCGTTTTTCCAACGAAGCGGATCCCAGTGGGAAGTTGAGCTGTATGTGGATGAATTTCTTTGTTCAAGGAACTTCTCGTGCTGGAGTAGTATTTTTAGACTTGCAAAAAGTAGCAAGGGTTGGCTGGTGAAGAAAGAAATGGCTGTCTGCTTTGGATGACCACCTACAATATTTAATCTTCCCCTTTGCTAAGCAGAGTTGCATTGATACCACATTAATATATTAACTCTCCTTAAAATAGAGAAGCATCCATTCCCTCTGGAGTATGCTGCACCTGATTCTGTCAGTCAGGAGCAAGTAAAATGGATGTTGTCAGACCAATTTGAGAGGGTTTGTGTGCTGATACAGTGAGTGCACTGGTGGTAAAACTTAGAGTTGCAGAAAATGACTGTTGGGTTTTCATGTGGTTGTCAGGTTCAGATAGTGCCTGTTCTCTGCCCCTTTTTTCCACAAGTCAGCATTCAAGCAGTTATTTCCCACTTTGCTCTCAGCTGGTGCTTGGGAATAATAGTGAGCTCTGGAAGGGCTCATGAAATGGCAATTTTTGCATTTGTCAATGTTCTATTAGAAAATAGAATTCCTGCTTTCAAGACAATGGCAGATAATGTTGTGATTTCCTTCTGTAGGATGCCTGGCATGTACAGCCTGTTTCTCTGGCTTATTGAGTCTTTGTATCCATGCCTGAATATAAAAACCTGACCCAGTGCACTTTGAGTTTGGGCATTTAGAAGACAAAAATAAAACAGCAGACTAATGTGATAACTACTCACTCTATTTTGTGGTGTCTTGGAGTTGGTCCCTGCAAGTTGTTTGGAGGTATAGTGTAGAGTTTCATAGAATATTAACGACTAAAACCTTTGCAAACTCTAAGAAACAGTGATTGTAGTCTTAAAGGTACTACATATGCCTAATTTGAAGGTGGGAAGTTAGTGCAGTGATACAAATTTTCTTTGTTTTACATGGGGTTTACTGTTGCACTCCAAGAAGCAAAATTCTGTGCAGCTCTGAGAAACATTTTGCCCTCTGTAAAGATAAAGTTGTATCTTTTCCAGAAAACTCTCAGAAATGGCAGATCAAGTTAATAACAAAAAGCTGGTTTGAGGAAATTTGTGCAGACTTCTATCCTGACAGTATGTGACATGTTGGCCTAAGGCATAGGGCATGAGCAGTCTAGTTTTGGAAAGTGCTGCTGCTCCTGGAATGCATTTTTCTCTGGTGGATAGAGACTTACCAGTATCACCTGCAGCAAGATGTCAGGAATGGCTTTGCTACAATAGTCACAATGTTTGTATTCAGTTCTGTCCAAGTCATCTCTGTCTAGATACAAATTTGCCAGACTAGTAGATAATGGTTGTATTTGTAGAAGCAGGAAACTGAGCTCCAGGAACTGGGAATCATAATAGTAACACTAACAGCTAGTCTCGTCAGGAGTCATGCTGCTGGTTTTTTTCTTGCCTTGGGATTATATTTGGTAGGAAGATGTTTCCATTTTGGGCTGATGGATATAAATTTCATCATGCAGGTGTTGAAGGTGTGGCTCGTTGGTTAATGCAGTGTCTGGTTCATGGCCTTTCACTGCACAGGCAGACAGGGCAGAGCTCCTGGAGGAGACAGGTCTGTAGCTGTGGTGACAGGCCCTGAGGCTGTTGCTTGAGCTGTGGCTTCTTGCTTCAGCACAGGAAGCCATGCAGGTCTCAGATGAGGTGAAAGGTTCTGGGTCTCCACCTAGGACTGTTGAGAGTCCAAACCACTGGAATCTGAAGCAAGTGGATTATTTTTGCTGTATGGGGAGGAATGAGATAGACCCAGGAAACTAGGAATGTAGGTAGTTAGAAATAAGAACATGGAAGTCCGGAGGGGTCAGGCTTCATAGAGGTTGCAGGGGGAGGGGACACTAGAGAAATCATTGCAGCTCCTTATCTGAACATTTTGGAATACTGCTTGTAGGGTCTGGTCAACCCTACTCTGGGTTCCAGCATATGTCTGAGAGTCAGAGGGACAGGTTGGTGACAGGGCTAGTGGTTTGCATCAAATGGAGACAGGGCAGGGAAACTGATTCTCAGCAGGCATAGTAACAGCATATTAGTATCCTAGAGTAGTTACCTTGTGAAAACATGTTGGTCAGTCTTTCTGCCTTAATGCAGAGAGAAGGGCTTTGTTCAGAGAGTTGTTTGGCCTTCCTAGCTGTGTTTTGGAACTGGAGTGAGCAGTGTGCTTGCTCTGTAATGTGTGTGCTAAACTAAAAGAGAAATGTTTAAAATATTTCTGTTCTGCTGTGTGTTGCCACCTGCAAGCATACACAAAAAAAAAAAGCTGCCAAGCAGTTCTACCACAGTTGTTCTGAACAGTGAGGATTAAAATTCTGAGAAGCTGGTGGCAGTTTACAGTACCTTGTGGTCTGTATGCATTTAGTGTTATTACTTTATCAAACATCTGAAGGCTCAGTGATGAAGCCAAGTAACCCTTAATGTTGCTATGACTTTCTTGTTCCTGAGAGCCCTGTAAATGTCCATGTTAAAAGCTTCCTTATTTCAAACTGCTGCTAGGTTTGAGTAAACATGGAGGAGACTGTAAGGACTCAATTTGCCAGCTATGAATGCAAGAAGATATAAAGGGGCTTGAAACAATATGTTACTTCACTTTCCAGGTCTAGAACAAAAAGGTCAGAAAACTGTCAGTATTTGACCTGAAACTTCTAGACACACTTTCTAGAATAATCACCATTTTAACCACTAGCTAAGGAGTGGGATTAAGGCAAGTGGGTTTGGAAGACTTTCCAACAGTTGTTAAGCTCTCAATTACATCACTTATCAGGCATTCATAGCAGAAGCTGCTTAAATTCTTTTTTTTTGCAACGTGCATAGCACTTAAATGTTGTCAGAAGTTCCTCATCCAACTGTCAAAATAGTATTCTTAAGGGATTTAGAAATGCTGAGAGCTTGGTCTGCCCTGTTTTTTTTCTAAGGATACTAAAGTTCCAGTATCTTGAAGTGTAATCATGACTGGGCTTTAGGGTTGTGATCTAAGGGTTCACCAGCAGAAAAAGCCCCTAATCATTAGCACCTACTGTGGGGCAGCTCTGTAATAAATCTATTGGGAAAATGTTTCTTTTAAGCTATTAAAAAGCATCCCCAGAGTATTTCTTATCACTTACATTGCAGTAGATCTGTGCTCTGCTACAACTTATACATTGGCAACCACTGCACAGCCTTACCATATAACAAAGCACTCAGTTCTCCTCAGAGTTCACATGGACACATATGGAATGAATGACAGTAGTGCTCATTCATTATTTCCATGAATGACCAGTGATAGATTTTTTTTATATGTGTCTAAAACTAGCTGATGCTGCTCTGCATCCAGAGCAGGAAGGCGGCAGGTGTACTGTCTGGGTAGGTAAAAGTGCAGCATGCTGTCATGGAAGTGGAGTGCCACTCCAAACGTTTTTTCTCCCTACAATCATGAACTCAATCCTATTTCAACACACTGTCAGGTCTTTCAGAATTGTACAAGACTCACAGTATCATTTAACAGCAAAGCACATTGACTGACTTAGTTATTCATGTCTTAGGTTGAGAAATGGTACCCAAATGCCCATTGGAATTCTCCAAATTTATCTTTTCCTTGTTCACACTAGTTTGTGCTACAGCTCCTGGAGGCAGCCTGGAAGCTCTGGGCATTGAACAGACACTTCTGTACCATTCACAGAATCAGTTAGGTTGGAAGGGACCACAATGGGTCATTTGGTCCAACCTCCCTACTTGAGCAGGGCCACCCTAGAGCACATCTAGAGCACAGATGGTTCTTGAATGCCTCCAGTGAGGGAAAATCCACAACCTTTCTAGGCAATCTGTTCCAGGACTCAGTGACTTGCACAGTAAAGAAGTTCTTGTTGTGGTCTGATAGTGATCCTAAGCACTTCTGGTTGGGATGAAGTGCCAATAGTACCATCTCTGACTATACCTTTAAGGAGTTCCTCTGCTGCAGAGGCTTGATGTGCTTCACTCTTAGCTAGAGAAAAATGCAGCAGTTACTTTAAAACTGCTTAGATTCCCTTCTGTAAGGACAGGGTATTCCAGGAAGCAACACAAAACTGTAGCTGCATTCAGATATTTATAATTTCAAGCACAATTTAATTGTGCACACTGGGTAGTGTCAATTCAGTGTTCAAATTTAGGTCCTTAAGTGGTTTTTTGGTTCCAGCAGTGGTATTGAAACATTCAGCCAATTTAAGTTGTTACAAGACCTGAATGTATAATGAAACTCATTTTGAGGGCAAGAATTGTGTATGTTGCCACATAGCATAGAACAGGTCTTAAAGCTTGTAGAAACTTGTTTTCTGCTGTGGATATCATCTTTCCTTCCTCCTTGTCATCATTGCAAGAGGTTTTGTGTCACTTCCTGAATGTATTGCAGGGAGTCTGTGGGTAGGAAGTTCTTTTAAATGAAAGGGATGTGCTGTATCTGATGTACAGTTACACCTGCATCACCTGCCTGCTTGGAGGAGCGACTTCCAACATGTGAAGGGCCCAAGGACTGTGGCCATCCCATTTATAGGATCTGCTGCTTGTCCCGTGATTGGAGATGTGGGTTGTCAGTATGAAGGCCCTACATAACTAACCCCTTGGAAAGGAGCAGCCTAGGAGGCACTAGTAAATCATATTGGGGTTGCAGTATGTGTAGAAAGCAGAGGATAGGCAAAGGTGTTAAGACAAAAACTAAACAGAACTGATAGGAGAATTTTTCAGTGCATAGCAATAATAGTGGGCCCAGTTGCTACTAGGTTGCTTGAGGGCATTCCACTTAGGTGGAATTGTTGTTGCAATTAAACAGTAGTCCTTGGCATTAAGCATCTTCAGTTTTAAATCTCTTCCTTGGAGACAGTCCAGTTAATTGGAATATATGTTATTGCCTAGTTTTGTATTATTTATGCCGTTGATTATAATGCAATTAAAAAAGGACTTTAAAAAAAATAGTCCATGCAGTGATACCCAAGAATATTTTTTTTTTTTTTTTTGGTTTTCAGCCAGGCTCAGCTTCTTCTGCTCTTGCTGTTATGTGAAGCAGGTACAGTAATATATATTGATAAGTATCAATGCATCAGTCTTTTCTGTGCAACCTAAAGAATTTACCAAGAAATAAAATGTATCAGATGCTGCACACACTTTTTTTTGTTAGAAGTTCTTTCACCTCTTAAAGAGGTGCTACCTCTTTATTTGGTAGTTAAAATAACTATGATTCTTGGTGACCAAGACACAGTTGCAGTGAGGGCTGAGCCATGTGAAATGCACATTTTGGGTTAAAGAAACAATTCCCATGGAAACATGTGCTTAGATACCATCATCCTAAAGCTTTTAATTGCTTGCAAGGCTATGTCAAAATTTCAAAACATGTCAACTGTCTTGAACGGGGACTGAACTTCTGCTCTTGGTTGTTCACTCTGGGGCAATGTAGTGGATGTTTTGTTGCACATCAACTAACTAACTATTGCTGAATTTTAAGTCCTGCTCATGCCTTCATAGTCATCAGCAGTGAGTAATTTTCTTATTGTTGGCACTTAGTCCGACTCTAAGCAAAACACATGAAACAGTGCTAGAAGGTCCTAGTTCTTGATCTCATAAGTCACTGTTGATATCGAGGCTTACATGAAGACACTGGTGAGCACACTAGCATGGTTCAAGGAGTCACTGTCTGACATGATGCACTAGTGATCTTGAGCCTTGTTGGCATGTTGTAATGGGAAGTAGAACAGGTTGTGTTAACCCATCACAGGTGCTATTTTGGAAATTTGTGGAATATTTCATGGAATCATCAAGGTTGGAGGAGACCTCTAAGGTCATCAAATCTAACCATTGACTTGCCACTCTGCTGTAACCCCTAAACCAGATCCTCCAGTGTCAGATCCAGATGCCTCTTAAACACTTCAGGGATGGTGACTGCACCACCTCCCTGGGCAATATTCCACTGCCAAAACACCCTAACAGGGAAAACATTTCTCCTAACATCTAATCTGACTCTCCCCTATCTCACCTTTTGACCGTTCCCCCTCGTCCTCATCCTGCAGCCACGGCAGGAGAGACCTGGTTTAGATTTAGATCTTTACAGATCAGGAAAAGGCAGCACATAATTACTAGCATGTCTTAGCATATGAATGTTTAAAATTAAGCATTATATAGTATGTATGTGTACAGGTTAATTTTCTGACTGTAAGTTTTATGTAGCTATGACATACTGGCTGATAAATATTTGGAACCATATTAGCATTTCTGGATTTATGGTTTTACCATTTGGGCAATTTTCTTACGTGAGCATTGGGAGGATAGATCTTGACAACAACTAATCTTACTTGTTTTGTAGACTAAACCTTTTCAAAGTTTCTTGTATATGTTGGGCATGTTTCTTCAGGGATTACACTGTCATTGCAAACAGCTCTTCCAGGGTAAACATAGAAATAGTGTTCACACAAGCAATCAAAATGTATTTTACATCTTGGTTTATTGAAACACAAGTCAATCATGCAACTCTTACACCTTAGTTAAACAGCCCAGCTGTAGAACTAAGTAAAAATAACATCTTGTTGAAAAACAGATGCTTTGCAAGAGCTGGATTTTTCTGCGTAAGTACAAAAGCAAAAATGTTATTGACAATGTGTTTTTATTTACTCAGTTGATGTTAACTGTTTTTAAAGTAGTGACAAATGCATATATTGTAACTGTACTCAACTCATCCTGTAGGAAAAAAAATAAAGCATTCATTTGGAAGCAATAATGATATAGGCATATATTTCTAAATTTTTATTTGTTTTGCTCCTAAGTTCTTTTCCTTAGTGAAAGCTAGAGAGACATTTTCAATATCAGTCTCGTTTTTCCCCTTGGTTGTTTACTCCTGCAGTGTTTAAGAATTTATTCTTAATCAGTTACTCTTATTTAGATGAACGTACTTTTCATATGGTACTGTGTCTACTTCAAAGAACAGCAAAGCCTGAAACCACTGACTTGGTAGATTCCTTGAGGAAAATAGATGTTTGGGAGAAGCAAGTAGCCTAAGGAGTGGAGACAGAGGTGAAAAGTACCTACCTGCTGAAGGGTATAAAATCTATCTGCCAACTGATTGTGAAAGAAGAGAGAAGGTGTGGGGAGGAAATACCTGAATCAAAACCCATGAGGCTTACAGAGAGTTTATCTCAGGAAGACTGTTCTTGTTAAGAAGTGATGGTGACAACCTGTTTCATTTGCTTTACCTGAGAGAGGAAATTTGCAGAGTCCCACTACAGATGGGTCATGTGGTTAAATCAGGTCTTTGAAAGGAAAATAAAACTGTGTATGAAGAGGGAGAAGCTAACCTGGGTAATTTCACAGGTCTCATGAAGAAGGGAAGCTTACTGCATCGCAGCTTGGGCTGTGAGAAGCTGTGTGAACATACTGGAGAAAAATCTCTGAGTACCTGCTCTTGGTTGCTGTCACTGTTACTTTTCCTCTGGTAAAAGACAGGGTGAGAGAGGAAGAGAGGGTGAAAGGTGTAGACTTACTTTAAAAAGAAGCAGAGCAGAGCAACTTCTGTTCTCACTGTTCATCCAGGAGATGGTAGATGCCGCTCACTGTAGTTCTTCCGAGATGGGAAGACATGAGGGAATGTGGTAAGTGCTTTTTTAATCAAGAAGACTGAAGAGGAAGAACTGTGACTTTAGGGGGTCTTGAATATGGGGAGCAGACGCTAGAAGAGGGAGGTATGGTAAGCAGAACCTCATAAGATGGAACTGGAAGAAAACTGCAGTGTGTAACCAATATGTGTGTTCCAGGATCTCCCTCTTCCTGCAGAATATGTCTCTGGAGCTGTTGGCTATTGCTGGAGATGGCTTTCTTGGCTTGATGTTCAAGTGAAAAATCTAAGCATGCTGGTCCTTATATTTTATATAGGAGAGAGTGTACAGATTATTAAACTAGCAGGGAGGGACTTCATTTGAGGGGTGCAAGTTGCTTTGGGAGAACAGAAGAACCTAGGGCACTCTGTATTGGCTGTGTTGTGCATTTAACTGATTCAGAGTACAGAATCTTACCCCAAGGAGCAAGTGTACCAAAGCTACCTCTTAAAGAAGGAAGTAGTGTGGGTTATGGCTAAGGGAGTTCTTGGAAAATACAGTTTTACCTTGTATTTTAAGTGGAATGCAATCATAAGTGGAAACTATGGGCTTTTTTCTCATTAATCTTATTAGTGCTTTCTGTAGATCATTTTTGTCCGCGTTGTCATCAGTGTTATGGCAATACTTCAGATCCTTTTTTTTAAAAAAAAAAGCTGCCTTATTATAACCTCTCTATAATCACAGGAGGTCCCACTTCCAAAAGAGTTTGCAGCTTAAATAGAAGAACAGAACCATGCTGGAGAAAGAAAATACACAAACACAGTGAACTGCAATGACAATTGTACTTAGTGCAGCTTTTGGGGCAAGTTTATAGAGGAAGTAGAAGAAAAAGGAAAGGACAATGATGGGAGAGGAGAATTAATAGCAAGAAGAGAAGGGGTGGAGTACAGCAAAGGTGAGAGAGCTGGGGGAAAGGGATTGAATCAGTAACTAATTAGTCATTTATTTAGTGGGAACATTTAGATTAATACCTTAGGAGTGATGAGAATGTTAATGTGGTTTCCAAGTGACACGATGTAGGTGGTTTTCACAAGAAAACAGTGTTCATTGTAAATGTATAAGCTGAATTTTTCTTAAAGATCACAGATCTCTTCCTCCACCCACACTGTTCTTACACTTCTTGATTTCATGCTTTCTGTTTGCTATAAAATGTATTTATCTTTTTAACCAGCATCATAAGATTCAAGTTTAGGAGAAAAAAAAAACACTTCATCAGTGGAAGCAAGAGATCACATTCCCTGTAAAACTGGTCATATCAAGTATAAAAGTATGTTCTCCTACATACAGATTGGAGAGCTCCTGTCAGTTGCCTAGAAGCATTAAACTTGTCCCTTAAGACCCTGGCTGCTCAACATATGTTGATACAAGAGATGATACACTTGCCTCTCTGAAGTAGAGGGGAAAAGGACTTAGTCTAGGCAATCAAACTAGAAAAAAAAAAGCAAGCCTGGTTTGTGTGCATCCTACTCATCTGTCCTCCCTCTTGATGCAGCCAAAAAACATATCTCACAACCACCTACTGTACTCACCTCTCCATGCTCTCTGCATGACTTGAGAATTCCCTCATCTTCTCCTTGTCTGCCCTTGTTGCCTTGTATCTGCCCTTCTGATACTGATTCTGGATCTGCACCCCTCACCTTCTGTGCTAGTGTGTGCCAAGGAGATGCGTGGGGTGGGAAGTATTATGTAATAACATGAACATAATGCAATTAGCATCTACAAGGATCCAAATTACAGAAGATACAATGTTAAGATACTGCATTGAAATATACCGAGTCCTTGAAGCAAAGTTAAACTTGGATGGGTGAGTAACTGTTGCTGTGGGAATTCCTAACTGGGTTGATATTGTAAAAGCTCAGCAAATTTTTGGGTGGCTGTTTTACTACTCTGTAAAGTAAAAAGTAATAACTGAAGCAAATAAGGCTTATAGGAGTATGTCAGTTCTGTCTGCTGCTCAGGTCTTCCCACTTCACCCATCAACTTGTTAGGTGTTTTTAATCAACTTTGACAAAGCAAGATAACTGAAACAGAAGTTGTCCTGCTTGCTAGAGGAGAAGCTGTGTTGAGAGTAGTTTATCTGCCTGGCTTGTTTGTTAGTTAACATTTGTTCATCAGAAAGGGACTTGGGAATGCTAGTGGACAGTGGCTCAATATGAGCCAACAGTGTGCACAGGTGGTTAAGGAGGTCAAGGGTATCTTGGCCTGGATCAAGAAGAGTGTGGCAGCAGAACTAGGGCAGTGTCATCCCCCTGCACTGGGGAGGTCCCAGCTCAGTGCTGTGCTCAGCTTTGGGCACTCACTGCCCAAAGGACATTGAGGCACTGGAGCAAGTCCAGCCAAGGGCAATGAGGGCAGGAAAGGTCTGGAAAACATGTATGGGGAAGGACAGAGGGAATTGAGTTTATTTAGGCTTGAGAAGAAGCTCAGAGGTGATCTTATGGCTCGCTACAACTGGCTGCAGGGAGAGGAGTAGAGGGAATGGCCATAAGCAGAGACAGGGCAGAGTCAGATTAGCTATTAGGATAAATCTTTTCCCTGTTAGGGTGGTCTGGTACTGAATAGGTTGCCCACAGAGTCACCATCCCTGGAAGTAAATGTTTGAGGGTCTGGTTCTGATGCTAGAGGATATGGTTTAGGGGTTTCAGCAGGGTGTCAGGTTAATGGTCGGGCTTGATGATCTTAGAGGTCTTCTCCAAGCTTGATGATTCTATGATTCTCTGTGCTGATGTTTTTGGCCAACATGTGCAGTTATATCAAAACTTTCAGAAGAAGGTGCTGCCTGGCTAGTATTGTCATTTGGAGAGGGAACTGAAAGCAATGTGGTGTCCCAGAAGAGATGAGGAGGGTAACAGAACACTGCAGGGATTCTGAGGCCATTGGAAAAGAACCGGAGATACACACCCAGAAGAAATCAGACTTAATATATTCTGCATCATGGAGGATAAATTTTTTAAACCTAACCTAGTTAAATACTCAACAATGAATATAGTGTTTGAGTAGCACAATGATTGTCTTCGCAATTTGGTAACAGAGGTTGCAACTATGTATTCTTACTGAGTGAGTGAGAGATAAATGTCTTTACAGTGCTTCATGATAGGTTTATTTTGTTCTATCAAACCTAACTGCAGCTCGGTGTAGCACTGCAGTGAACTTCTTGGTTGTCATCTGAATACCTGGGGGGGTTGTTAATGATCAAATGGATTATTTTTTTCTGAAGTATTGTTTGAGAAGATCTGAATTTTTATTATCAAGCTTGGAATTGCTTCCATAAGAAAATGTGATCCTGTGATGTGGTCAAGTTCCCTAATACCAAAGGTATTAGCTGTCTTAAATAAAATCCTAGAGCAATCATCAGGAGTTGGACTAGATGATCCTCAGGGGTCCCTTCCAACTCTGATTATTCTGTGATAGCAACCAAATAACCAAACACAAAACAAAACCACATGCACTTGGTGGCAGTTCTTTAGTACTTCTGGAAGTTTTGTGTAGACTCTCATGGTTACCTTGCAAAGCTCTTAGGTGAACATGCTCACTTTTTAAAGCTGTAAGTCAAGAGGAGACATATCTTAGAGCTCGTTAAATTATTATTTGTGTATGATGTGGAAACAAGTTCAAAGTCTGACACCACACAACTGCTCTTTGATAGCATCAGAGGGGGGAGATGGATCATTTACACCCCTCACTGCCAGTTTTGGTATGATTCCTTTTGCCAAGCCAGCTGATACACTATATTTGGGAATGTGGCTGTGTTCTGTGTCACCAAGCTTATTCATCACTGCTGTCAGCATACTGACTCCTTGGAGAATGCTTGCAGGAATTTTCAACAACGTTCATTTGAAAGAAAACATGGCATAGTATTTAAAAAATATTTGCCAGAAGGCAACCAGGAAAGCAAACTTGAAAAGAAAGAAGAAAATCAGATCACTTTTCCACTGAAATGTGTATTGCTGCTGC
>NW_008687041.1:10280-17561 GCF_000695815.1 Acanthisitta chloris | reverse complement strand
TTCAGCTGAAGGATTATTTTTTTTTTTGGTCTTGTTTTTCCTCCACGTTTTGCAGCTGTATTTTTTGTGTATTTATCCTACGTATATTTATTGCTGCTTCTGTTGTCATGCATGTCCTGGCAAACAGCTTGTCTTTTCAGTGCTGCCTAGAGGGGAGGGCTCATGTTTTATTTCCCTCTGAACAACAGTCTTAGTCACTTGCAAAAACAGGTACTTAGTACCTGAAATTTTATTTCAAATGAAAAAATACTGGGTTTTTTCTTAAGGTACAAGTATTTATTGGAATTGCAGGGATTTTTGTACAATTGAAGTTTGAAATCTGTTTTATGAGCTGAATTACAAAAAGTAGTTTCACAAAGGAACCTCTCTATTTTCTCGCTGCACATTGAGTCTCCTGCTATTGTTCCAATTCTTCATTTGCTGGTTCAATGTAGTAGATCACTGCTCAACTAAACTGGTTTTTGCCAAATGTGAAACTGCTTTATGTTGCCAGTCAGTTTTCAGATATTTTGAAAGAATTTTCATAATCTATTTTTAGATTATATATTAAATACAGTCTAATATATGAATTTTTTTAATGCTACACAGACTTCTCTGGGTTGGTATTTGGAATACAGCTATGTATAGCAGCAAATCCTTTCAAATTATGGCTCTTGCTAAACAATACAGCTGTCAGATGCATTAGATTTTAAATAGTATTATCTCTTTCATGTAACTGAGCAGTGAATATAGATAAGTATGTAGGAAGTAGAAACCTGTTTTTTGATTGGGAGTTGGATAAAAAGTACAGTTTTGATCAATATAGATGATTCCTTAAAAGGAAATTCTTCCTTAACAAGATGTGTCAAGATATCAGTCTGCTGGTTTTGCTTTTCTGTGTGAGAGACACTTGCTGATTTAATCATGCATGCAGCATATTTTCTCTATAGAAATTCTGATGATTAAGAAGCAATAGTTAGACAAGATACATGTATCAAAGGAGGGCAGAGATACTGACAGAGCTGATTTCACATTCATATAGTGGTAGCAGCCTCCTGAAAAAATGCATTTCTGATTACTGTGCCATCAATCTAATGGTTTGTGTTCACTGAACTTGTTTTTTCCTATGGTGTGTTTGCTGTGAGCAAATGCTCAGCTACGACTATGTTTTTTCCTATGGTGTGTTTGCTGTGTGTTATCTGAGCATTAGTCGTAGCTGAGACATCTTGTATTAGCCTTGAATTTACTTGCAAGGAGCAGATTTCAGCTAGAGATCTTTTTTCTGGCCTCTAAACCAATATTCATCTGGGATAGTAATGCAAATACGAAGCATTGTTCAAATTTTCATTGTATTTGGGAAGCTGAAGTTCACATACTCTAAAATCAGCATTATTTTTAGACATAATTCCTGGCAATACTTTGATTGTAAAAATAGGTTCTCACTACTGACATGTTTCCTGCAAGGAAAAATTCAAAATTTAGTGCTGACCATGTACCATGTTTGAACAGCTTCATGTACTGGTATGTTGTTCTGGTTGCATGGTGGCACTTCTCGTGTCTCCATGTATAATATGGTTTTTTTCCTCAAATAAATTGACTGATGGATGTTTGTATTCCAAGCAGATTCTTCCTCTAAATACAACTTAGAAAAGAAAAGCACAAGAGAAAGAAGCCTACAGTATTTTGGTAGTTGTGTATACAGAACATTTGGTGAGGTTGTTTTTTCTCCCGTTTATTGACTGATAAACTTCGTTCTCAGAAAAGAGAAACCAAAATCCTTTGAAATAAGTTCACTTGTTTCACCTATCTTAATATTTATCAGCATCTTGATATAAACTGTATGTCATAATTTATAACTTTTAGCATGAAATACACTGAGTGCTTTAATTTCCAGATGGTTTTAAAGATACAGGGAATTGTGCTTAGAGGGAATGTAGGAAACCATTTGTGTGAATCAACACAGAACTGCATTGTTCTTGCCCTTAAGATTTTGGACTCTCGCCCCAAATTTTCTGTTGGATCCATTACAGATTTCTCTGACTTGATTTTTCTGAAGAGCAGGAGAGTGGAAATTAAATGTAGCAGGATGGCATATGGGAGAGGGACCACCCAGGTGAACAGGTGATGTGCAGATAAAGTGTCTGAGGAGGTGACTTCCTATACCCAGAGCTGTGTATCTTTATATAGGTATGAGGAAATTACTAGGGAGTAAAGGGGGGAAAAAAAACCCAGAAGGAAAGCACGTGTAATGGGAAGACTCTGAATATAAACTCTAAGGTTTTTTGGTTTTTTTATTTGGTTGGGGTTTTTTTGTTGATATTGTTATTCTTTCTTTGTCTCACCCTGCATTAAGGCGCGTTGGCCATTTATATTGATCCTATTTCCAATTTGTACTGCTGTAAATTCATTATGGATCTCATACTGAGAGCATTAGGGCCTCTCTCATATCAGCTGAAATAAGAAATCTCATGTAAAATGTAACTGTTTGTGGTAGAGCAACACATTTCAGGAGGATGTCTGGTGTTCATTACAAACTTCAAGGGGTGTGACCAGACAGTGATTCTCACCTAGGATCTGTGGGATCTCTCCTTGCCAGCCTGCACATCTGGGCTTTTCATGGGACTGGGAAAGTAAGTTATACAACTCAAGAAGGACTGATAAAATTAAGCAGTGCAGATGGGTTGTTTGAGCCTCTGATAGATGTCAGAGTGTGCTAAAATCAGGAGATGTGGATATGCCTCAGGACTTCACAGTCTCCATGTACTCAGGGCTAGTCTTGTTCTTGCACTGTGTTTAATGTCAGAAGATGAAAGACTTTGGTTTGTTTGCCTTCCCTTTTGAAGACACCTTATAGTTTTGCCTTAGATTATTTTTTTTTTTACCTTTTATGAGGTGTTTTCTTTTCAGTCAGTTTTGAGCTCCTTTAATTTTTGAGTTAATAAGTTAATAATATTAACCTTAACCTTAACCTGTTTCCTGATCATTCAAAGTTACTCCTTAAAATGTGCCTTGAGTTTGGCAGTTTCTTGTTCTCTCTAATCTTAATGGAAAAGGAAAGCAGCCAGATTATGTTCCTTTCCTGCTACAACTTTTCCAGCTGCTGGACAAACATTGCAGTATTAATATCATCTGCCAAACAACAAAACTTTTTTGATAGAGTATGAGAGGAACTATGTAATTTTGGGTAAGTTAACTACACTGACCAAGGATAAAAGGATCCTTTTTATATAGAGAGTGCTCAAAACACCTGAAATGCAGAATAATGCTTCTGTACAGTGATTTTTAGCATTTTTTATGGATTTTACTGTGCAGTATATGATAACTTAAAGCTGTTATGGCTGAGGTGATGTTGATAACTCAGGCAGGCAGTTGAAATCTTTCAGGTGTCCAAAAGTTACCTGAATGTACTGACTCCCCTCTCACTGCAAAGCAATTGGGTCTAGAATCTTGTATGCTGTACAGGAAGATATTATATGGCATGTAGACTACTCTGACTGCCCATGTAGAGTTGAAAACTTCAGTTGCAGTAACATGTAGAATTGTAGAAAAATGTAGATGGGAAAGGACCTCTGGAGATTGAGAGACTCATTTTTGTGCTTTAACTTCAAAGTTAAATCAGGTTGCTTAGGGCCTTGCCGAGTCAAATTTTTAAATTCTCCAGGGTTGCTTGGAGATGCTGTTAAATCTCCATCCTGTTCATTGCTCAGCCACTCTCATGGTGAGGAGTTTCCTTATATCTGTTTGGAATTTCCCTTGCAGCATTGTGTGTCTGATGCCTGTTGAGCTTTCACTGTGCTTTCCTGAGAAGAATCTGCCTCCACCCATCATATAACTCCCTGGCATATAGGTGAAGGCAGTAGTGAGCTCCTTTTCTTCTTCAGACTGAACAAACTCAACTCCCTCATCACGTCTTTCATCTCACATGTCAGCCTTTTGCTATTTTAGTGGCCTTCTTTTGGATGTGCTCCAGTTTGCCAGTAGCTCCTGTGTTGTATGGCCCAGAGCTGCAGTGCTCAAAATGTGGCCTCACCAGTGCCAAGCAGAAGGGAATAATTGCTTCCCTTGATCTGCTGTTTATGCTCTTGCTTATGCAGCTCAAACTGCAGTTAGTTTTCATTGGTGTAAATGTGCACTGCTGGCTTATGTTTCTCTGGCTCTCTCTTAGGGTCTCCAAGTCCTTTCTGCAGAGCTGCTGCTGGTCTTTTCCTTCCCAAATGCAGGATACTTTGCTTTGGTCTTTAACTTTACAAAGTTACTGTTGGGTGCTTCCTCCACTTAGCTGAGGTCCCTCTGAGTGGTGACCCTTCCCTCCAACATGTTGACTGCTTTCCCCATAGTATATCTGTAAATTTGCTGACAATGCTTTCTGTCTTAGGATACAAATCCCATGAAGATGTCGGGCAGAACTGACCGTTGAGAATACTGTATCTAACCAGTTGGTATTTAGGATTAGTGAACACAATTTTGTTGAAATTCATGATCCAAGGAGTTTTTTTTGTCTACCTGTTCAGTCCACATCTCCTTAGTTTGACAACCAGGGTGCTGTGGAAGGTTGTGTTAAAAACCTTGTGTAAGTCAAAGCACTGGGAACTACTGATTCTCCCTAGTCCACAAAGCCACTTGTTTCTGCTTAGGGCAGTCAGGTTGGTTGTACATAATTTGCCTTTAGAAGTCTGTTGTCTGATCTCAGTCACATTTATGTCCATTGTACCTGGAAATAGCTTCTTTTTCGGACTCAACATTTTGTACAGCAAAGGAGGTGAGACTGACTACTGTCTTGTTCCCTGAATCCTTTATCCTCTCTGCCTTGCTTTTTGGTTGGATTTTGTTTGTTTTTAAGTCAAGAGTCACCATCCCTGGAAGTGTTTAAGAGGTGTCTGGATCTGTCACTGGAGGATATGGCTTAGGTTTTAGGGGTTACAGCAGTGTACCAGGTTAATGGTTGGACTGGATGATCTTAGAGGTCTCCTCCATCCTTGATGATTTTGTGATTCTATGATTCTAAGTTACTTGTTTCCTGTCATAGGCAATTGCCATGACTTTGCCAAGATGGTAGCCAGCAGCCTTCCAGAGATATCAACTAGCTTCCTCAACAGTTTGTATGTTTCCCATCTGGTCCTATGTATTTGTATAGGTTCAGCTTACCTCAATAGTCTTTTGACTTGATAACTTCTCTCCCTCAAGCTTTGCTACTAGATGCAGAGACCTGATAGCAGACCTTGCTGATAAAGGCCATGCTCAGGGTGTTGGATACCTCAGGTTTTTTTCCTGTACCTTTCATCACTAGGTTGCTTCCTGATTTAGCAGCTGAATGACACTTTCCCCCATCTGTCTTCTGCTCATGGCAGAAATATTTCTTCTTGCCTTTTGCATCCCACTTCAATATCAACTCCAGCCAAGCTTTGGCCTCTCCACTTCTGCCTCTGCTTGCCCAGACAGTGCACTAGTATTCTCCTCCAGTGGCCTGTCCCCACTTCCACTTCACATATGCTTGGTTCATTTGAGCTCCTTCAGTGAGGAGTCCTGTGTACAGTCAGCTCATCTCCTGTGGTGCCTGCTGATTTTCTTGCATGTTGGGAAGGCTTGTTTTTGTGCTCAGAGGAGAGAGTTCAGGAAGATGACTGGATGTCATGGGCTTCTTTGGAGCTTCCCAGGGCATTCTGATTACCATTTGCTGAGCAAGCCCTGAGTCTATCTACTGTTATCTACTAGCAATGTCCAGACTCTCTAGTCTGCTGCTTTCCTTCCTTTCTTTCCTCAAGACTTACACTACAATTTCACAATTACTGCATCCCAGGCAGCTGTTGGCTGTCGTATGCATGAGCAGTTCTTCTTTATTCATGAGTCCCAGATCCTGCACAGCCCCTCCCCAGAAGCCTGTTCAGTGCCAGCATCAGAAATCTCACAGTGCATGCAAGAAATTCCCTGGATGTTTCACACCCTGCTACGCTGCCGTTCCAGGAGGTGTTGTGTGATTTAAATCCTCTGTGAGAATGAGGGGCTCTGAATACTGCAAAAACAGCCCAGGATGATGTTCTGTTTACTGTAGGAAGTGAAAATAAGTTTTCCTTAAGTAGTTGTCTTGAACCACAAGAAGCTGTTGCAAAGATACGCACGTGGTGTTTTGATTTTGTTTTGAAACGGAATACTTGATTTTCGATTCATTTTGAATTGCTGCTGTAGTGCAGTAAAAAAACTAATTCAGCTGAGGTCTGCAGTGCAGCTGATGAGGTAAAATGACCTGGTTTTAGACAGCAGGAGTACTTTAGAATCCATAATATTTGTTCACAACTAATGAATTTGCATGTGATCTGAATAATTACTTTTTTTTCTCTTGAGATTTCTAGTCTCTTAATACCCTGAGGTGATTAATGTGCAGCTACATGAAATTGCTTCAGATTGTATTGTATGGCTCTTACATACAGGCCATGCAAATAATACTTGCAGGTATATATGTGCAAGAAAAATTCCTCATCTTTTTTTTTTTTTTTTTTATAAGTGACTAATCAGAGAAGATCTTGTCCATTCATATTTCTCATACTTTGTTTTGTAGTAATTGGTGACTGTACTTCTGAATCTGTTTTAGTTGGAAGATGGGGAAGAAGAGCCGAGTGAAAACGCAGAAGTCAGGAACAGGAGCCACAGCAACAGTATCTCCAAAGGAAATGTTGAATCTAATCAGTGAGTTATTGCAAAGTAAGTTTGGGCTTTGTGCCTCTCTGGGAAAGGGGATGGTGTGCAAACCACTCAAAAAAACTCTCTTGCTGAACTCAGTGAGTTCTATTCATTTATCAATGGCCAAGTTTGCTGTTTCAGTCCACTCAATATAGTTCAGTGTTTATCTCAGAGCATCTATCTCTATTAGTATACCATTATTGGCTTGTTTAAATGTGTATGTTGGACTTAACATATCTGTGGCAGTTTCTGGCTTTACATCTCAACACAAGCATAAATACTGGATGAGATTAGTTTTCTTTAAAACTCCATAACTTGACATTGAAGCTTTGTCAAAAATGTTTTTCTTTATAAACATCAAGAATTGCACTGTTTCCATTTATCATTTGAACACTACTTGGCAGTGATATCAGAGTAGAGAAATTAACTGAGGGAAGCAGCAATCCAACTCAGTTCAGCTGCAGTGATATTTTTGTTGCTTAAATAAACTTTTTGTTGCTGTTGCTGTTTGGAAACTTCTTGTAGTGCTTAGTCCTTGTGTATAGACCAAAGATTGATTCACTTGTTGAAGAACTTGGAACTCGTCCATTATTTCTAGTAAATATAAAAAGCAGAGCATAATTTCAT
>NW_008687041.1:0-10263 GCF_000695815.1 Acanthisitta chloris | reverse complement strand
TTCCACTTTCATTAGTAACTGTGCTGTTGTTTACAGCAACAGTTTTTGTTGGAGCACAAGTCCAGATTTTCATATTCTGGACACATCTAAATGTTGCCTTAGAAAAATTAGATTTTTTTCTTTAACATTGCTCACAAAGAGGAGACAAGGAGTTGGCAAAGCAGTTTGATGCTTATGCTACAATTGGCCTCTGCTTTGCTACCAAAAATAAAATGTAGATCTCATTTTCTAAGCAAAGACAAGTATCAGCTGTTCTTTTTGTCAAGCTTCCATATTCTATTCAATGCGAAGATTATTTTTTTTTTCAACTCAATTGAGCAAGGTAATCTTCAGCTGTCCACTTGGATTTACATGGCTTAGATCAAGAAATCCACACACTGGCATTTAGAATATTGGCAGAGACGCTGTGGATGTAATCGAAAGCTGAAGCATGGCTTTGTCCTTCCAGTGCACATGCATCTATGAAAATAGTATTGACTAGGCAGGTCAAATCAAATGTATGTACCAGCAAATTTCTCAATTACTTAAGGTAAGCTCTGTGCTATTATCATCTGCTTTCATTACAGCAAGAGTGATGGCAAGCAGGCTAATGTAAACAGAGTGCTTGGCTTGAATTATTGAAAACAGAGTGTTCTTGGTGTTTGTCTCATCTGAGACACTGTCTACTTAATGACCTGGTTGTTTGCCTTTCTGTCTTCCTTATATCTGAAAAAATATTAAAAACAAAAGAACTTGTGGGAAGTTATACCGTGAAGATTTCCAAAGCCTGAATTAATTGCCTGTCATACATTGGGATGTTTTGACAGTGGAGATTGTTGTATTTGCCATGTAAACATATTTGAAGGACAAGTAGTGCTGTGCTTCAGTTAAAGTTGCTGTGAAACCATAACTCTGATGTTAAAAAATATATATCTATCTGCTTTATTCAAGGAAAGATTTTCATTTGGCATTTTTATTTCCAGAATGCAGCAGTCCTACCCCAGGTCCTGGTAAGGAATGGGAAGAATATGTCCAGATCCGTTCACTTGTTGAGAAAATTCGCAAAAAGCAAAAAGGTAAATATAAAAGACTCAAGGGTGGCTCTGAGTATTGATTTGCCTAAAGAATTGTCTGTTAATACATTAACAGCAAAAAGGAATTTTTCTTCTATGTTGTCATTGTATAATTTTTATGCAATACTATTATTTTGGATCCAAAAAAATTATCTTTATTCTCTGATATGCAGTTGGTTTTTACACTTGCAAGTGTTTTTGAAATATTCTGGTGGGCTTGACCACTGGCATTAACTATTTTAGTACTTAGAATTCTAAATGAATATCATAGACAGGTAATCCTATGAGAACTCAGTCTCAAAAGTAGAAAGAAAAGCTTGGGATTGTCTTCTCATCACAACCTGAAGAACTAGAAGTCCTTTTGAGAAGAACAGGCCTTTTTGATTCCTGATTTGTTGGTCTCTATAGAGGCCTCTGAACATTCTGAATTTGATTTTGTAACTATTTTATTCTTACATCAGCACATTACCAGACATAAAAATAGTTTCAGCAATACGAAATCATGACATTAAGGAATGACAAAAACATGTAAATGCACAAAATAAAGTCATCAGCTGGTAAATCTAAATCTGGTAATCTATATGCTATAATTCAAGGGCATAATTAAAGAAATGCTTATCGTATCACAGTTAATATAAAATTCTATTGCTAATTTTCCTAAGTTTCAGGTATGCTTATTTTTCAGACCAGAACAGTTTTCTTCCAGTATGGTCTGCAATAATGCACTGTTGATACTACTTTTTTTCATATTGATTTTGTTTTTCTTTGGAGTTATGCTCTAAAATAATTTTAACAAAATTATCTTCTTAGGACTGATATATTTTAATAGCTGAGGAATAACTTTTTAACCTTGCAATGAAAAGATTTGGGCTGGACATACCTGAAAAAGTCCTGAAATGATTCTTTCTTCTCTGGTATTTATGCAGTAACAGCAAAAAACCCAGACTGTATATAAATGGAGCTTGACTGGTTCATGGCATTGCTTGACAAAGCAAGTACTTAAGATGCTTGAAATTTCTTTTTCACACCTGTTTTTAATATATTTTGACTGATGCACAAAAATCTTACTTCATGAAAGGACTTAAAAACAGAATCACAGAATCAGTTAGGTTGGAAGAGGCCACAGTGGGTCATCTGGTCCAACCTCCCTGCTCAAGTAGAGCCAGCCTAGAGCACATGGCTCAGAGTTGTGTCCAGATGGTTCTTGAATGCCTCCAGTGAGGGAAAATCCACAGCCTCTCTGGGCAACCTGTTTCAGGGCTCAGTGACTTGCACAGGAAAGAAGTTCTTGTTGTGGTCTGCTCCTCAGGGCAGTGTCACAGCCCCAAGCCTGACAGAGCTCAAGAGATGTTTGGACAATGCTCTCAGGCACATGATGGGACTGTTGGGCATATCCTGTGCAGGGCCAGGAGTTGGCCTAGATGATCCTCAAGGATCCCTTCCAACTCTGATTCTTCTGATTCTGTATTTTATCACCTGAGCTTAACCAAACTTTCTTTGGGTGTAAGCATCTTGCTGATGACATTTTGTCCCTCATAAAATGGCCTGAGCATTTCAGGGGCCTTTAGACACTTGTGATGTGATGTAGAGTTTGGGTTGAAGAGGACACACAGAGATACAAAAGGAGCTGGCTGACTATAGCCAGGAACTGTTATGGGTAGATTCAAATGGAATGAGAGTAAAGGGGAAAAGCTGAGGAAATGAACAAGGCTTGTGATTTCACTGGTGGGCCACATACCTATTGGAGAAGCAGAGCTCTGTGATGTCAGGAGGATGATCAGTCCTTAGATATTTTAGTAGATACATATGTACAGGAAAAGGCTTAACTGTCTTGTATGTGAGAGAAGGAGCTTAAGATCTGCTTACCATCATTTGCAGTGCTAAATTACTGCAATTGCAGCTTAACTCTCGTTCCTCCTTGTGTCTGTATCAACATATTCTGGTGATTGCAGTTATCATTGATACTAAGCTTTGGAAATACTTTCTCTTTTCTTATTTAAAAGTTAAAAAGAAGGAGAGCTTCATATTTCATCACAGCTCAATTTAGGTGGTGGTGTTTTTAAGATGACTGGTAAGCCAGTTTGGCACAGGATTGAAGCTGATGAAAATTGGGTATGACATCTGTAGAGTATTGAGTAACACTTAACAAAGACAAGATCTGACTCAGCTGCTTCAAAGTAGAACTGCTGTGAGGTAGCAGATAGCTTTTTATATGGGGTTTTATATTGAACTTCTGTGTCTTTCTAGATCCTCATACTTCTGCATTTGTTTTTTTAATAAATTGTGTATATAGGTTTGTCTGTTGTCTTTGATGGAAAAAGAGATGACTATTTCCCTGAATTGATAAAGTGGGCAACTGAAAACGGAGCATCCACAGAGGGTTTTGAAATAGCTAACTTTGAAGAGGAGGGATTTGGGTTGAAAGCAACAAGGGAGATAAAGGTGAGCATGTGAACATTTGACTTACATTCCAAACACAATGTTGTAATCTATCAGCAGAGCTCTGAAATACTCACCAACTTCCCCTCCCCCTGTTAAGTGCTTTGGAAACTGCTGTTCTGAAATGTTCTCAGCTCTGCATACTTGAGAAATAAAATAATTTATAAAATTGAATATTATTTTTTGATGACTATGGATAATGTGGTGAATTTGTAATCAATCTTTCCCTCTTTTTTTTAATGTCTATACTCTTTACCTAACCACCAGAGTACTCTACCCTGTTGATGGATCCCTGTCTTCCATCTTTTCTAACTATTTAGTCTCTTCTCCTCTTTTTTTCACGTCCCTTCTTTTAAAAAACTGGTCTTTTGGCCTCAGAGGTATTTGCAATACCTATTTTCCAGTGAAAATGAACAAAACCCCAAAATTATGATAATTGCAAAGAATGTCTTTTTATCATCAGGAAAGGAATATACACACAGTTAGCTAACTGTTAAAATTTAAGCATCTTTCTGTTCCCAATTTCCAGATGGGAAACAGCTTTGAAGTCCAATCAGCTGTTGTAGAAAGAATATTAGAAAAGGAGCATATTATATTCATTTTAGGACTTTAGTAGCACACTGAAGGTTTCTATAGGTGATAGAAATCCTGAGCAGTTCTTCTAGAATACGAATGATCAATGTGAAAAAAGTCTACTGTGAGAAAATACTTGATCACATGATTATTAGCAGTATAATGTATCTGCTAGCTGGAAAGTTGTGTGGGCAGTCTACATGTTAGCAGTTCCAAACTGTAGCACTTTATTTTGTAATCTGTCTGTGTTTAAAGCTCTGTGCAATACAGATTGGAACATTTGGTTGCCACAATATGAAACACAGCTTGTTTGTTTAATGTGCAGGGGAAGAGAAGGAAGAATTTGTATTCAGGATAATTTTGATTTAAAAAAACCCAAACTACTGGTAATTTAAAGTCAATGTATTTTTGAGACATATATCAATGCTAACTGACCCTCTCTGCACTTTTTCCTGTCTGTAGGCTGAAGAGTTGTTTCTGTGGGTTCCTAGAAAATTGTTGATGACGGTTGAGTCAGCTAAAAGTTCAGTCTTAGGTAAGAGCTTAAGGGAGTTCTTAAGCAAGAAGTTAATATGTATGAGATCATTCAGTAGGAGACTTTTTTTTTCGCTGATCTTCTTTATTACAGGACTTATGCCAACCATCAGCTTTGGAATACCTAGAAGCTTGAAGTGTCAGTGGAAAGAATTTAATTTCCCTCTTTGTTTCTGGCTGAGTGCACTAGATATCTTCAACAAGTGTGTGTTATTTTGAACACATATCATGTAGCTTGTATAACACTTGGAGATAAAATGTTCTGAAGCACTGAGGGTATTGTTCTTGTTTCTTCATGTCTTTGGTCATGCAATTGTACAGAAGGCAGCAGTGTCAAAAAACTTGCAACATAATACAGTGTAGGCAGCTAAGTGTGTTGGAAACCTTGAAAAGCTTATTTTTTTTGTTAAGTTCTTATATGTTATTTCATCATGTTGATTTAAAGTAAGTCTAGGATGATATTTTCCACGGACAATTAATTTAGTGCCTCACCTTTCTTGGTTAATTCAGGATCTCTGTATTCTCAAGATCGAATTCTTCAAGCCATGGGCAATATAACACTGGCATTTCATCTCCTTTGTGAGCGAGCCAACCCCAACTCTTTCTGGCTGCCCTACATCCAGACACTCCCCAATGAATATGATACTCCTCTCTATTTTGAAGAAGATGAAGTACAGTATCTTCAGTCAACTCAGGCCATACACGATGTTTTTAGCCAATATAAAAATACAGCTCGACAGTATGCCTATTTCTACAAAGTTATTCAGGTAAGCAGCTGAAATGTAGTTTATTACATGTTGTTCTCATGACCATTATTGAGGAAGATGTCAAAACAGTGATGGTAAAAAATATTGAATCATTAAAGCAATTTCCTGCTGTTTTTTGACGCTCTGTGAACATGTCGTGGTTCCGTTGGTTGAGGGAAGTGATTACTGCCCTTTGTTTGGCATTGGGTGAGCCTTCATCTGGAATATTGTGCCATTTTGCACCCACCAGCACAAAAGGCATGTTGACAAACTAGAATGAGTGGAGAGGGCTATTAAGATGTCATTTGGTTCAGCCCTTTATCCATATAGGAGACTGAGGGAAAAGGAGATAGTGAATGATCCAGTCATTGCTTTCATCTTGGTACTGGTAGCCAGTCTCCAGAACTTTACTTGTGGGAAGCTGTGCCAGGTGACCTACAGAGATCTACAACCTATGCCTCTGTGACTCTTTGAAACATGTATAGCTTGCACTTAACAAAGTAAAATTATCATTGTTAATTGACAGAATAAAACCATTGCATATGTTGTATTTCCAATGACAGAGGATTAACTGTTATCTACTGTTCTGTTTAACATAATTATTTTGATTGCTTTCAAAGACAAAGATAAACACATCTGGTAACAATTTGAGTATGGAGAGGCTTGAAGTGGGTGAACTTTTCATTGTGTTCTGAAGTAATGATCTAAACTGAGTTTCTAAGATAGAGCTCTGTTACTCTGACTGATATCAGGACATAACTGATGGTGTAAGTGAATGGTGATGTGTTGTTCTCAAGGTAGTGCTCCATGTCCAAACATCCAACGCTTTTTGTGGCATAATCTGTGTAGAAATCAAATGACTACTGAATTTCCCCAACTGTATGATCTGGAGACATTTTTTACTTCGGCCGTAGGGGAGCTCAGAAGACATAAGGCAATTCTATTCTCCTTTAGTGCTCCCAGAGCTCCAAAGCTTTTCTATTAACTGTTTTAATTCAACAAAAAATATTTTGTGTAGGTGTTTGGTATTTGAAGAATTGAATATGTTTCAAACACCGTTCAGTTTACCACACATAAGGTTTTGAAAACTGAAGTAATTGAAAATAATGGGTGAAAGCCAAATCAGATGCACAAGGAGTAGGTAGAACAATGGCTTTACTGTCAGGAGGGAATATAATTCTTCTTTCCAGGTGTCACAATTCACTCTTTTCCTGCCATGCACTATCCTAGGCTGCTGGTCCACACTTGACCTTCTAGTCTTTCATTTCGTTTCTCAAAGTATACTGCTCAAGCAAACTGAGCTTCTAAAGTTTGTGTCTCTAGAATGTCTTTACCCCTAAAGAGGTCTTCTGTTTCTAAAGTTACTAGCAGAATATTGTGTAACATTGTCCAATTACTGCAACTGCTGTTCTTGCTCTTGCAGTACTTAATCAGATAGTTGAATTACCACTATGATTAGTTCCATCATTTTCATTGACTAATCCTGCACTAGTAGCATTATTATCGATCCATCAAGATTGGAGGAGACATGAGATCATTGAGTCCAACCATTAACCTGTCACTGCTGGAACCCCTAAACCATATACTCCAGTGCCAGATCCAGACACCTTCTAAACTGTTCAGAGATGGTGACTCTACCACCTCCTTGCGATTATGTTAGAGGTTATATGACCACAATGTTAATTATAAAAACCTCTGAAACACAGTTTTACAGAGAAATGAGATCTGGAAGGAAACCTTTTGCCTGCCATGTGTCCAGCATTTCAGAACTGCTTCTCAGTGATTGATGAGTGCACACAGACTGATAGCAAAGTGATGCAAGCACAGCTGAAGAAAGTTTATAAAATGCAGCAGTATAACATCAGTTGAAGCATGAAATATCTATTATGTGAAAAGCATCTTACACGTCTGACAAAACAGTTTTTGTTTATGAAAGTTTCATGTGGCACATCATCTGCTTAAGAATGGCAAACAGATGCTATTTCTCTTACTGTCCCTTAGAGCTACCCAAGGGTCGTTTGTATAACATTTAAGCTAATGTGGTCTAAGTAATGTATCACTAAAAAATGATTTATATTCCACATCAGAGTCTACTGTTAGCTGTTAAGAAAAGGTACAGTTGGAGCAAAGAAAATAATGTATATGACATGACTTTAGGGGCAGACTGTGTTTAGAACCCCCGAGCTGGGGATGTGCTGTACTCAGTAACAAGCCTTTAATACTGTGCATTGCTATGTTTTCTGGTGTACATTTACAATTCTGTGGAAGCTGATATGGCAGCTCATGGAGGAAGACTTCACAGACCAATACTGTTGAGACTGATTTGGTTCAGTTTGATCTGCATCAGTGGGAAGCCTTTATGTAATGTTTAAATGTTAAGATAAATGGCTATCTGCTCTATGAGCTTTACATTAGTATACCCAACAAAGTGTTTAGCACTGTCCTGTTGCCTTTTGTATGAACTGTTAAAATGTAGGTTCTGGTCACATGTGGTCAGAAAACTAGATCAGATTGTTTTTTCATTCTCCTGACAAATGCTTTTATTGCTTGTTTTGTGTTCTTGTATAATATAGCTGTTGTTCACATTGAAAATGAGCATGAATGTAGATCAGGTAGGAATCATTTGCTTTACTTATTTTTTTGGAGAATGAGAGGCAATAAAGATTAGGTAAATTTTAGGTGTGTTCAGGTTGTTTGGTGCACTGCCATGTAACCACAATTTCAACTGAGTGTTTCTTTACTAGCATTCAGTAAATGTCACATTAGAATCATAGAATGTAAGGGTTGGTATGGACCTTACAGATCATCTAGTGTCAACCCCTGCCCTGGGCAGGGACACCTCCTCACTAGATCAGGTTGCTCAAGGCTCATCCAGCCTGGTCTTGAACACTGCCAGGGTTGGGGCAGCCACCACATCCCTGGGCAACCTGTGCCAGTGTCTCACCACCCTCACAGGAAAAAACATTTTTCTAATATCTAACCTAAACTTCCCCTCCTTCAGTTTGAACCCACTACCCCTTGTCCTATCACTGCAGTTCCTAACACAGAGTCCTCTCTGGCTCCTTGTAGCCTCTTCAGATATTGAAAAGTTGCTGTGAGGTCTCCATGCAGTCTTCTCTTCTCCAGGCTGAACAGCCCCAACTCCCTCAGCCTGTCCTCACAGGGGAGATGCTCCAGTCCTCTTACCAACTTTGTGGCCTCCTCTGCACTTGCTCCAACAGTTCTATGTCCTTCTTATGTTGAGGACACCAGAACTGCACACAGTATTCCAGGTGGGTCTCACAAAAGCAGAGTAGAGGAGAAGAATCATCTCTCTTGGCCTACTTAGAAAGGTCAGCTGGCTCCAGGAGTCCCAACTGTGTGTTCTGGTTACCTAGTATTAATGATTGTGATGAAAACTTATGGGAAAGTTTGAAAACTTTTTGATTTCTATTTCTCCTCTCAAGCATAAGAGCTTGTAATTTATGAAGTGATGGAGAAAAAAGTTTCACCAAGGAAAAAAAATAAAAACCATTTTCTTCCCTAAAACAAAGTACCACTTTTCATTCTTCAGAAAAGCTGAAATTAATTTTAGTATCATAGCATTTTGGGAACAAAGTTGACCCACAAAATTCTAGTGCTAAGGGCAATTCATGAGAGCATATGGAAAAGGGAAGAAGAGGTGGCGAGAGAAAAATTCATCATATAAATGAAAAAAGCAAAGCCAACCACTTTCCTGTTGAAGGCAATGTTAGATTTTTGTGTACCATCTTTTCATTCAGTACTGCTACTGCTTTAGCAGAAGCATTTTAATGAAAGCTGTTCCTTGTGACCAGGATTTTGATACTGCTTCCAGTATGCGGAATAATAATTTTTTAAAATTTACAAATGCATTTTTTATACTGCAAAAATCTTAAACCTATATTTGTTTTCTTGATCGATGTTTTACTGAAGAAAGTGAAACTAGCAGCATCTGATAATAAAAGGGGTTTTGTTGATATTTGAAAACACTGGAAAAGGGAGTATTTTGTGCAGGCAACATAGTTTAATTGCAGCATTTTTAGTCTACGAAATCTTTCTAATGGCTGGGGGAATAAAAGGATTAAATCATTTCTTCCAATGCTTCATTTTCTTTCCAAATAGGATTGCTAGACTGTTATTAAAAGAATTTGGCTTCTGATAGGTGTGCAGTTTTAAACATTGGCTGAGAAGTGCTGGTCTGTTTTATTTCCTCAGCTTCTCTGTAAGGATGACTTTCTCAGAGTGCTGCAGTTCTAACTCTTTCTCCAAGTGCTTAGTCTGGATACACATGAAGAATGGGCAGATTTATGAATTTCACAGCTGTTGCAAGCTAAACTGTAGTCTGGTTTGATAAGCAGAAACAGGTGGGTTGTTGAGTAGACAAAAATAAACCCTTGAGCATGTTAGCCAGGCTCTATAAACCACACTGACACCTCTCTAAACATATGCAATTTGATAACTAAAAAAAGAGTTAAAAGTTCTTACAGATGTTCTTTAAAGGTGCATTTGGTCCCTGCATTGCTATCAAAATACAGGGAATGGTCAAAAGACTAGTTCCATCACTGCAGACTTGTAGTTTGCAAGATGTTTTTGTAGTTTTTTGCAGAGAGAAGTTTTGTAAGCTGCAGGGTTTTCTCAGGGGAAGAGAAAGGAAGGTTATGTGTGTGACTGCCATTAACATTTATGGGCATTGCATGCCTGCTGAAGGGTGAGCAGAGCACAGATATTTATGGCTTAATCTGAAAAAAATTTTATGTACACTGAAATGTGGTGTAATAGGCACAAGAGGGAGCCATATAGTTTACAGACATTCACAGGGAGATTATATTCCTAAAGAAAATACAACGAAGTTTGCACCTTTTTTAAAAGAATATGCTTTTGTGCTTGTCAGGTGCATAGAATCATAGAATCAGCCGGGT
>NW_008687040.1:5848-6193 GCF_000695815.1 Acanthisitta chloris | reverse complement strand
CCCGTGCCCCTGCCCCTCTCCCCCTCCACACAGCCCCTCACTGCCCCGTGCTGCCCCACAGTGCTGCTCCCCACGCCAGCCCCTGTCCTTGGTCACTGTGTCAGCCTGCCAAAGCCTCACTGGGCCCTGCCTGGCACTTCCCCTTTTTCCAAGCTTGGCATGGGGATGGCAACGCGGCCAAGCAAGGCCCACGGGATGCCCCTGTGTCCCCTGGGCTGGGGGGGGGCACTTCTCACGCCATGGCTCTGTTCCTGCCAGGCTACCTGCTGTTCCGGGATTTTGCCTTCAACCAGGCCGAGGAGGCCAAGCCCCTGATGGAGTTTTACGAGGAGGTGAGATGAGAGG
>NW_008687040.1:1194-5301 GCF_000695815.1 Acanthisitta chloris | reverse complement strand
GACAGCCCCTCATGTTCACCAGGGCAGGATTGGGTACACACAGGCCCACAGAGGTAGTGCCGAGAGCAGTGCCGAAGGGGATAGTGCCCATTGAGCCAGGAGGTGCTGCTCAGGGGGCTTGATAACCACGAGGTGCCCACAGGAGGTGCACCTGGAGGGGCTGTGGTTCTGGGGATCCTGGGGACCATGTGCCCCTGTGCCATGGGAGCTGTGCCCTCTCCAGATCAAGAAGTACGAGAAGCTGGACTCGGAGGAGGAGCCGCCACATCTTCGACCATTACATCATGAAGGAGCTGCTGGCCTGCTCCCACGTGAGTGCTGTGCCATGGGCTGAGCTACCATGGTGGGAGGGATGTCCCCAGTGTGCCCAGGGGGACCTGGTACCCAGTGTGTTCAGAGGGAGCTCCACACATACCATAGGCTCTGTTCTGGGAGCCACAGACTCAGCCCACTGGACTGGGGGGTTCTGCCGTGGGTTCCTCCACTTGTGTGGCCCTGGCTGGCCCCTGTGTCTCTTCTGCCCAAGTTGACATGATCCCATCTCACCTCACAGCCCTTCTCCAAGAGTGCCACGGAACATGTCCAGAGCCGCCTGAGCAAGAAGCAAGTGCCCCCAGACCTCTTCCAGGTGGGCATCACCTGGGACAGAAAAGGGATCCCTGCTACTTGTGGTAGTCAGAGGGTTAATCTTTAGAGAGACCTAGGGATGACAGGATTACCTGGAGGTTTTGGGGGGTCCCAGAAGATAGGTGGACCCCAGAGGATGGTGAGGGGTTCCCCAGCATGTTGGGAGTAAGGAGGGATTGCAGGTGGTCCCCATGGGATGGTAGTCAGGAGTCTGAGAGCTGGAGGTAGCAGGGTGGTGACTGGGACCCTGGATGTCACCCTAGGGTGACAGTGGAGTCCCCAGGGCTGGTGATGTTGGGATCCCAAGGGATTCAGGTGAACCTGGGTGGCAGAAACATCCCTGGCAGTGGCAGTGGGGGTATGTAAAGTCCCGGGGGTGGAGGAGTCCTCACAGTCCACCCAGAGCTGAGTGCTGTGTCCCCCCCAGCCCTACATTGAGGAGATCTGCCAGAACCTGCGTGGGGGCATCTTCCAGAAATTCATCGAGAGGTGAGTTGGGGTCCCACATGGGTTGGGATGTCACATCCCACTGGGGAACAGGGTCTCCCAGCCCAGAGAGGGACAAGGAATCCCTTCTTAGATAGCAATTCCAGGGGTGTCTGTCCCCACACCGGGGACTTGGGGGACACTTCTCATCCCCAGGTCTGGCCCAGACAGGGATCCCAGCGGGTGCTGCCTGTCTCCAGACAAATCCAAGGGGTCCTGGAGGGGATGTTTCTCCATGGGCTTCACTCCTGGCCTCTCTGTGCTTCCTTCCAGTGACAAGTTCACACGGTTCTGCCAGTGGAAGAATGTGGAGCTGAACATCCATGTGAGCAGGGACCTGGGCATCTCAGGGTGCACTTCCAGGGAGGGGAACAGTGACAACAGTGCCCCGGGGAGCCTCTGTGTTCCTCACCTGGGGAAACTGAGGCAGAGGGTGGGTCCCTGCAGCTGTCCAGGCTCACCCCTGCCTCCTTCTGACCCCCTCCAGCTCACCATGAACGACTTCAGTGTGCACCGAATCATCGGCCGCGGCGGTTTTGGGGAGGTCTATGGCTGCCGGAAAGCAGATACAGGCAAAATGTAACAGGGGTCCTCCATTGTGGGGGGGTCAGAGGGACCTGCATGCTCCAGGGGGTACTGAGGCTGTGGTGGTGGTCCCAAGGACATCTGCAGTGGTGTTGCCATGACGACACGTGTTAGGGTGTTGCGGGAATATTGTCATGGCTACAGGCGCCTGGGGACGTCATGCCGTGGGTGGGAGCTGGGTGTGGTGATGTGGCTGTGGGTGCTGGCAGTGGAGGGACACGGTGGTGTGGCTGCAGGGACTCTGTGCCCACAGGTATGCCATGAAGTGCTTGGACAAGAAGCGCATCAAGATGAAGCAGGGCGAGACCCTAGCCCTCAACGAGCGCATCATGCTGTCCCTCGTCAGCACTGGGGTGAGGGGACAGGGTGCTGTGCAGGGCTGGCACTCTGCTGACAGGCTGTGGCACAGGCCAGGGGACAGGGACAGCAAGGGTGACCCTGTGTCTCCTGCCAGGACTGCCCATTCATCGTGTGCATGTCGTACGCCTTCCACACACCCGACAAGCTCAGCTTCATCCTCGATCTCATGAACGGTGAGACCCTGGTCCTGAGGGCCCTCAGTCCTGAGGTCACAGCTCAAAGCCCCCTGCCCATACCCTCCCTGGGGCACAGACGGTAGTGCCAGGGTGACAGCTGGTCCCTGTTTTCACAGGAGGAGACCTGCACTATCACCTGTCCCAGCACGGTGTCTTCTCAGAGGCAGAGATGAGGTTCTATGCAGCCGAGATCATCCTGGGCCTGGAGCACATGCACAGCCGCTTCGTGGTGTACCGTGACCTCAAGGTGACCATCCTGTGGGCACCCACACCCCCCAAAGGCACCTTCGGACCCTACAGGATGTCCCATTGGCATCCCCAGGCCCTGTGGAAACTGCCCCAGGCACCTCTGAGCACCCACAGGTGTCACAAGCACCCTCAGACCCTGTGGGCACTCCCCAAAAACAAAGGGCACCCTCAGATCCCATGGGCACTCCCAACCCTGCAGGAGCTCCCCAAACTGCATAGGTATCCTGAACCTTGGAGTTTACTCACAGACTCCCGAGACGTTGGGTATCCTGAGACCTTAGGGGCACTCACAGGCTCCACCAGCATTTCCCAGTCCCACCCCAGTCTTGTGGACACCCCCAAATCCCACACAGCTCCCCAGCCTGGCTGCACCCCATGCCCACAGGCTGTGCTTGGGCTGAGGGGGGACATGGTGTCTTGGCAGCCAGCAAACATCCTCCTGGATGAGTTCGGGCATGTTCGCATCTCAGACCTGGGCCTGGCCTGCGACTTCTCCAAGAAGAAGCCTCATGCCAGCGTGTGAGTGTGCCCGTGCCCCTGCCCACCCTGCCCACCCACCTGGGGCGGCCCCTGACCCCTTTGTGCCCCCTCCCCAGGGGCACCCACGGGTACATGGCGCCGGAGGTGCTGCAGAAGGGGGTGGCGTATGACAGCAGCGCTGACTGGTTCTCACTGGGCTGTATGCTCTTCAAGCTGCTCCGGGGGTGAGTGTGTGGGCTCAGCTGGGCACAGGTGGGCAAGGTGGGCACTGCTGAGCCCCCTCTCCCTCCATGCCACAGGCACAGCCCATTTCGGCAGCACAAGACGAAGGACAAGCACGAGATCGCCCGGATGCCTCTCACCATGGTGAGTAGGGGCACCCGTCAGGGGCTGGGGCAGGTGTGGGCAGGGCATGAACACCCTTGTGCTGCCATGTCTCCCACCATGTGCTGGTGGAGGCCTGGGGTGGGCACAGGGGGAGTCAGCTGAAGGTGAGTTCTGTACCCAGAGTGTGTGTTTGTGCCCATCTCTACATGGGTGTGCAGAGTGACATGTGCGTGCAGAGTGACATGTGCAAGTGGATTCACAGGTAGGGGCGTGGGTTTCACACAGGTGTGTTTGCAGTCTGTGTACATCTGTGTGGGGTGGGTTGCACACAGGTGTGTTTGCAGTCTGTGCACATGTCTGTGTGGTGTTTACACACACATGAGCCACTGTGTGTGGGCATTTGTGCACAGGCCCATTACATGTGTGTCAGTGTGTATTCTGTGCATCCCTGTCCCCATGCACTCATCTGTCTCAGTGCTGCTGTGCTCATGGCATCTCCCACAGGCTGTGGAGCTGCCAGACTCCTTCTCCCCAGAGCTGCGCTCCCTGCTCGAGGGGCTGCTGCAGCGAGATGTCAACCGGCGCCTGGGCTGCATGGGGCGTGGGTGAGTGCCCCTCAGGGTACCAGGCTGGGGAGGGTGCACTGTCACATCCCCCCAGCTGCAGCTCACACACCCTCCTCACTACCCAGGGCTCAGGAGGTGAAGGAAGAGCCTTTTTTCAAGGGCCTGGACTGGCAGATGGTGTTCCTGCAGAAGGTGAGGGGCACAGCCCCCATGGTTGGGGGCAGGGACATGGACACAGGATGGGCAGCCAC
>NW_008687040.1:851-1156 GCF_000695815.1 Acanthisitta chloris | reverse complement strand
TTCCTGCCCACAGTACCCGCCGCCCCTCATCCCGCCCCGCGGCGAGGTGAACGCGGCCGACGCCTTCGACATCGGCTCCTTCGACGAGGAGGACACCAAGGGCATCAAGGTAGTGTGGCACCAGGGGCTGAGCGTGGGGTGCAGAGTGGCCAGCCCCCCCTCACCCCAGCATCCTGCCCTGCCCAGCTGCTGGAGAGCGACCAGGAGCTGTACCGCAACTTCCCGCTCACCATCTCGGAGCGCTGGCAGCAGGAGGTGACGGAGACTGTCTTTGACGCCGTCAATGCCGACACCGACAAGCTGGA
>NW_008687040.1:0-783 GCF_000695815.1 Acanthisitta chloris | reverse complement strand
CCCCACCACAGGCTGCATCCTGGGCTGACCCTGCCTCTCCCGGGCACAGAGTATGCCATGGGCAAGGACTGCATCATGCACGGGTACATGGCCAAGCTGGGCAACCCCTTCCTGACGCAGTGGCAGCGCCGCTACTTCTACCTCTTCCCCAACCGCCTGGAGTGGCGCGGGGAGGGCGAGTCGCCGGTAAGGAAGGCACGGGGGGAGCCCTGTGAGGGTTCCAGGGATGTGTGGGGACCCTGGTGAGGACACCGAGGTTGGTCAGGGGCTGGGCTGAGCCTGTCCCCCCAGCAGTCCCTGCTCACCATGGAGGAGATCGACTCAGTGGAGGAGACACAGGTGAAGGAGCGCAAGTGCATCCTGCTGCGCATCCGTGGGGGCAAGCAGTTCGTGCTGCAGTGTGATGTGAGTGTGCCTCGTGTCAATCCTGAGGCCACTGCCCATTTCTGATGGGTGTTGGCCACCTCCTGCCCCTCACAGGTCATCTTCCCCGAGTGCCACTCATTCCCGCTGGGCACTAACCAAACCTTGCTTGGTGCTGCCACCTGTGCCCTGGCATGCTGGGGAGCCCCACCACCCTGTACCTTGCCTCCAGACTCCTTGGTGACCCTGTTCCCTGCCCCAGTGCCCCAAGGAGCCCTGACCTGACCCATGCCCTGCCCCAGTGAGCATCTGTACCCCTGTACTGCACCCTGGGGAGTCCCGACCACCCTATACCTGGCCCTGCCCCCCCAGGAAGCTCTGTCCTGACCCATGCCCTGCCCCAGGGAGCCCACGACCACC
>NW_008687039.1:0-224 GCF_000695815.1 Acanthisitta chloris | reverse complement strand
AGACCCTATAGATACCTCCAGGCCCTATAGGGACCCCAGAGAGACCCTCAGACCCTATAGGGACCTCAAAGAGACCCCAGGACCTATAGGGACCCTATAGAGACTGGGGCCCTATGGAGACCCAGGCCCATATAAACCCCATAGAGCCCCCCAACCCTATAGAGGCCTTGGCCCTATAGACCCCATAGGTCTTTCCCAGCCCTATAGATGTTTGTAGACCCTGC
>NW_008687038.1:0-1482 GCF_000695815.1 Acanthisitta chloris | reverse complement strand
CACTACCCCACAGTAAGTGCAGCTCCAGCCCTGCCCACTCTGCCCAGACACACAGATGCCCTCAGACCCCCTCATGCTGCCCCTCTCTTGCAGGGATGGCCCAGCAGCAGAGCCCATGAAGACGCACCGGGAGTGAGGAGCGCTAGAACTGCAAGCCAGGCACTGCCTACACCATTAAAGTGCTGTGCCCCACCCACTGCCCCTTGCTTTGGCACCGCTGCCGACACCGGAGAGGAGGCCAGGAGAGGAGGACAATGGAGTTTATAGAGGCCGGGGCACCGTGCCCATGGTGGACACAGGCCTCACTTGGCCGTGTAGTACTGGGTGGGCACGAAGGGCATCTTGGTGATGAGGGCTGGGTGCTGCCTCTTCCGCACCTCCACGGTGAGCTGGGTGCCGGCCTGGCTGTGCGCAGCCTCGACGTAGCCCATGGCGATGTTCTTGCCCAGGGAGGGGGAGGGGCAGCCGCTGGTCACTGTGCCTGGGATGTGAGGACATGGGGAAGTGAGTGGGCGCTGGCAGCTCTGGCCTCCTCCCATGCCATGGCTACAGCTTGGGGCTGTGCCTGTGCCAGCCCTGCTGCCCCCACCTACCCACAGGCTTGCCCTCAGGGCCCAGGATGGCCATGTGGGGACGGATGGGGGGTCCCACCGATGTGAGCCCCACACGCTTGCGCCTCGGCTTCTCTTTCACTTGTGCCATGATGACGGCAGCACCGGGGAAGTCCATGGCTGTGCGTCGGCGCTTCCCTGCGGGGCAGAGATGGGCAGGGTCAGTGATGCCTGCCTTGTCCCCTTATGCACCACTGGGGATGTGGTGACATACTGTCCCTCTGCCTGCCCCCAGGAGGAGGTGAGGGTGGATGTGGCCCTGACCTACCCAATGTCCACATCAGCCCAGCCTCGGCAGGGGTGGTGGTCTCATCAATGTCGTTGCCGTAGAGGCAGAGCCCAGCCTCCAGGCGCAGGCTGTCCCTGGCTGCCAGCCCTGCCAGCCACACGTCAGGGACACCCAGGAGCCGTTCAGCCAGCTCCACTGCCCACCCCACGGGCACCGAGATCTGCAGGGGAACACGGGCAGGGTCAATGGGGCACGGCCTTCCCCTTCCTTAGCACTGTGGTGGGGATGCTGGCGCAGCTTCCAGGGTACCTCCACACCATCCTCGCCCCCGGTGTAGCCACAGCGTGTGACACGGCAGCCCGGGATGCCAAAGACAGTTGTGGTGATGCTATTCATGAAGGAGAGCTTGGCCAGGTCATCTGACAGCCCTGCCTGCAGCACCCGTGCCATGGAGGGACCTGGAGAGGCAGGTGACTGGGAGACAGCAGGGAAGGGGGGGATGCAGGGAGGGTGCTGACATCCGTCAGGTAAGGAGGACCCACAGGAGGGCAGGCTCATGTGGGGTTCCCGCTACCTTGCAGAGCCAGCAGCGCGTTGTCTGACACCTCCAGGTGGACATCACTGCCGTTGGCTTGCATCTCT
>NW_008687037.1:36673-44802 GCF_000695815.1 Acanthisitta chloris | reverse complement strand
GCCTTCGGGGGTCCTGTCGGTGCGAGGAGGAGGAGCGCAGAAACTTAGTTTAAGGTACTGCAGCAGCCGGGCCGGTGCGCTCCAGGCAGGGAGGACTAGGAGAAACATCCCATGAAGTCCAGGGGAACCTCCAGCACGATGCTACTGACGTGGGAAAGTTTTGTTTACAGGCAGAGTTTGATGCTGTGAGCACCACTGGCAGGATGAGGCAGAGCTGACGTTTGGTCCTCCGGGAACAAGTGATTAAAAAGGGAATTGTAAGTTGTATGTATGCAACTAAATCGGCATGTAATGTCCTCCCGTGCCTTGTTCATAGCTCCTGCTGCACTGGTAGGAACGCACCGCGTTGTAAAGCCGAGGAGGATGTGGGGGAGGAGGGAGGTTTGGTTCGTGAACTTTCGTGGGAGGTTATTTCTTTTCTGATCAGACGGAGGAAAAGTAGGCTGTTCCCCTGTGCATAAAAGCTTCTCTGTAGTAGAAGATAAAATGAAACATACGAAAAGAGCTGTATTAATTTTCTTCAAATGTTGCTGAAAGGATAATGGAAATGTGTCTGTGCCCACTGAGGTGTTCAAGAAAGGGAAGGTTTGGAAGCAGGTTTTGCTGTGAGATTAACAGCTCTGAGCTGCTCTGTATAGAATTTCAGTGGGTGAGTGAGCAATTCAGATTCGTCAAGCGCTGCATTGTTAGGGACTTCAGTGCCTCGGTATTTGTTTAAAGCGCAAGCAATGCATTGCCCTCGTGTACGCAGGAATAAGCAGCTGGATTTACATAAAACTGTACATTGTGAACCAAGTTTTGAAGTGCAAAAAGCAAAATTCAGCTAAGTTGTGACCTATAAGAAAGGACAATTTGATGCAAAATATTTTTTCTTCCTGTTATTTTCAACATCAGTTTATACTGCAGTATCATCATGTGTAGGATTGTGTATGTCTGAGCACTTTGAAATCAGGTTGTGTGAGGACATCTCACAGATAGATTATATTTGGCCTGGCTTTCTTTGTGAGTTTAACTTATCAATCCTTACAGCCAGTTCCAAAATGCTCCATCTAACATCAGTTCTCCATACTTAATTTAGTTACATTAATGTTTTTCTGTGAGGGAGCAGCACTAAAATTTCTTCAGCTATTTCAAAATTTGTCACACAACAGGGGAGTGAATAAGCAATGCTTCTTCCCATGCAGATTAAAAGGTCAAACAGCTTTAAAGCAATCATGTAGCTGGAGTTTCTGCATATCACAAACCATAGGACATCCCTAACATCCTGTGAGAACTAGAATGATCTCACCTGCTTAAAGCATTCCTCAGTGACTTCACTGAGCAGAGTTTTTGGTAAATCGGTTCAGTGGTTAATTGCTCTTGGTATTAAAACTCAGCATGATTTTTAATCTCAGTTTCTCCATCTTGCCTTCCAACTATCTCATATCATTTATTAGATCACAGAAAATTTTCTTTTACAATTTTCTGTGTAGGTGCTTAAAGACTGATTGATCCTGAATCTCCCATGGCGCAGATTAAATAGATTGAGCTTTTTTCTTTTGCTCTGTGGTAGGGGTTTTATTCCTTTACAGCTGCTGTGAATCTTTGTTGATCCCTCCTCAGTTTTTCTACATCCCTGAATTCTGGACCAAAGATCAGTCATAGTGGTCCATCAGGAACTAGGCCATGCTACATACACAAGTGAAATTATTTCCCTCTGCTTCGTATTTCTCTCTTCCTAAATCCTAATATTACATCACTTCTTTTAGTCTCAGGATTGCACCAGAGGTGATAATCATCCAAATCTTTTCCAGAATCACTGCTTCTAAAGGTGCCCTCCATCCCATAACATTGCCCTGCTTCCCTCTGGCCCTCCTTACCTGAGTGAAATCCATGCACATTATCCCTAAGTATCATAGAATCGTAGAATCATCCAGGTTGGAAGAGACCTCAAAGATCATCGAGTCCAACCCTACTGTGGTTACGAGACCATGGCACTAAGTGCCATGGTCTCAGCTTGAAAACCTCCAGGGATGGTGAATCCACCACCTCCCTGGGCAGCACATTCCAATGCCTGATCATTCTCTCTGTAAAAAATCTCTTCCTAATATCCAACCTAAACCTCTCCTGGCAGAGCTTGAGTCTGTGCCCTCTTGTCCTAGGTACATGCTATTGAACACACCATTCAAGGTAAAGCACATTCATGGACAACAGTAAATGAAGCGTACAAATTATTTCCATCTAAAAGTGGCTCCTACTGGCTCAGTATAACACAAGAAACTTCCTTTTGCCAGTTCAGCAAAATTGCTGCTTGCAGGATACAGGAGTTCTGCTTTACATATCTTTTATCTGCTGCATCGTGCGAGTGCAGACAGCCTAAAGGGCCAAGGAACATCTTCACTGAGTAGTGAAATCTGCTTGGCATATGGCCATCCTTGGGCAGAGAGGGCAATATCCTCTTTCTAGATGGTCCCTTGCTAGGAAATTAAGGAAGAAACATAAATGAAAAGAATCAACCTGAAGTTTCTCCTTCCCAAATTTAAGCTGAACTCCAGAACTTTACTGAAACTGGAAGCTGTTCACTTGAGTTTAGCTTATTGTCTGTTTTGCAGCTGCCTCAGCATGCACAGGTTCCAGCTGGGACCAACAGAGAATCACTGAAATGTTGTCAGGAATGCTGATCCAGAAGACTCTCTGTCCTGACCTGAAGTTCGCATAATCTTATGAGAGCTCCTGTTCTCAAGAGATTTTCAGCCTGCTTTGAAGGCCAAAAAGACCATGAAGAAACACTCAGACTTTGGTGTACTGACATAAACTTACAGGTTTGCAAACTGTTAAGAGTGGACAGCTGCTGTAGGCAGGATCCTTGTTCTTCCAACTGAATCAAAAGTAAGGCTGCTCTTGGCTGAAAAGAGAATTGCTTTGTCCGCTTGACATTGTTCCCTCGATTTCTGTACCCAAGCATTACAGTGAATAAGAAGGGGGGAAAAAAAGGATAACAATTGATCTTTTTTCTTTTGTTTTCTCTTCTTTTTTTTTCTGTCAAAGATCATTAAAAAAGAAGTCTTGCCTATCACAAAAGCAGCCAGAATTTTTCCGTTAAGCAGCGAGACTTAGGTGTGTATTATATACATCTGCGTAGTCTAGAGCTGCATAGACATAAAGAAATGCTGAAAGCCAAAAGTTAGTGAAAGCATATAGGATTGCAAGTAGCTGCCCTCCTGTTAAACTCTGCTCTGTGTTTACAGAGGATAATGCTGCCAGTGCTATCTGTATTTATTCTTTGTGCTGGGGTAGGGTTGCCACTTCCACTTAATGACTTGCTAATGGTTCACACTGTGGCATGCTGTGCAGGAGAAAGGCATAAAATATGTAGGATTACTTCTTGCCGTCTGTTAAAATTGCAAACCCCCCACTCAGCATCCTTGATCAGCTTCCTGTGAAATGATTACAACCGAGGGACATCCCGTGTTTTCCCCACTATTTCTGGGGGACCCAGAAGGATGCCGGTTGCAGACACGCTACGCTTTTAACCTGTTTGGCGCGTGTGATTCTCATCTAATTCAAATTCTGTAATTAGCGCCCAGGCTTGCCTGCACAGGCACTCCGGGGGAGCGCGTTGGGGAGAGCAGTTGGCGCCTGGCGGGGCGGGGAGAGCCCGGGGCGGTGCGGTCCCTCCCGCGCCCCGCGCTGCTATGGCAACGCGCCGGGAATGCCCCTGGCTCGGCTGTGCCGCTCTCCGCGCGGCAGACAGCTCCATTGTCTGCCGGACACTTGTCTTTCTGTCGGCTTCCAGCGAAGCAGCCTCTCGGCGAACACAAAAGGCTCGGCACAAAGAGGCTAAACGGGGCTAAAAGTTTAAAGAGGGGTAGGAAAAAAAATCGCATTAATTTATGTTTTAACTGCGGGGGAGAGAGGAGAAAAATAATTCTTGCTACTCCTAAGTGATAGTTGTTGAAAGAGGTCGTAATTAGGTTTCGTTGGGATTCGGTAATTGCTTCCTGATGCCTCTTGAAACTGTTCGCAAGGAGACTGGCTCCCCCCCCCCGCGGCATGGTTTTTGCCCCAGCCCAGTCAGGCTGCTGCCATCTGACAACTGTTCAGATCCTATAATAAAAGAGTTGGGTTTCAGTTTGCTTTATGGGTGAAACGGTTTTCATATCCAAAATTATCAGCAGAGGCGATCCCAAGAAACAGTTTTGTTCAGATCCGGCTCAGAGAGGTCAAGCACAGATTTTGCCAAGTGTCAATAGATACCTTGTTTTTTAGGGTTGCCCCTTATATTGTGGTGGAGTCATGATGGGGAAATTTAGGGGGGAGGATACTGCTGAGTAAGTAAACACAGGTTTTAATCTTCCAAGCTGTCAGCATTTCTAGATCATTAAAGTTCTGGTTCAAATAAACACCCTCCCTTCCAGTACATTCTCTTTCCTTGTCTCAAGCAGAAACACTCTCATTAAGCCGAAGTGAGGGCACAATTCTCCTTCATGACTTTAAATGCTCATATGTGTGTTTCTTAACAAATCCTACAAGAAATGCCTTTTCACATGAAATGTTAAATTCAAAGCTTTCCATAGGGTGCATGTCCTCATCCACATGACTGGCCTTTTTGTTCCCACCATTTGACCTTGACGTGACCTAGATGAGTGGTACAAACCTGCAAACTGGGGAGATGCAGTGCAAAAGATCAAATTACATTACGTTCCAGAACCCTTTTAGATGTTTCTTCTAGATTTGTTAATCTAGTGGAAGTCTCCTGGTGGTACTTTTTCATTTGACATGTATTTCTGACAGATTAAGTACTTCATCTACCACACCCAGGTAAGCCAGTGGGGGGAAAAAGATTCTGTCTGCCCCCCGTTTTCATAACATACGAAACAATTCTGCAACATTATTTCATGGAGAAAAAAAAAGTCTTTTCCTAGGATATGATCAGCTTAGTTCTAGAAATTTTAGAATAGAATGCTCACTAGTGAACCAAGCAGTTATTCTTGTCCATAGCAATGTCATTCTTCTTAGGTAACTCCTGTCAAATTTCCTCCACCAGTCAGTGCCACTATGTAAGATACTGCTTCAGGGTATTTTAATTACCTATTGTTTGTTGCCCATTCATTTCATGAATGTTCATTAGCTCTGCTTATAAGAATACATTAATAATTATATTTTATAGCCTGGATACCTTTTTTCATGCTCAATGAAGACATCATATTATCTTAATATCCCATGCTCCTCATTTCTCTAATCCCTGCCCTTTGGGCAGACCTCGGTTCTTTCAGGGCTCTTCTGCAAAATCTCTCATGGCCCTTCAGAAAGCCGAGCTTTGTTTACAGGGCACAGCAGCTGTGGGGGCCCTGTTGTTTTCCTTCACATTGGTCACATTCTGTGCTCAGCTCTTGTCTCTCAGCTGCCACCAAAACAGCTCTGCAGTTTGGTGATAGAGGCACTGTCTTATCACACTGTCCATCCTTGTTTTCTTTTTCTTAATCTTGTCCTGTACCCTGAAGAGATCTACTAGGTATCTTCCACATTTCAAGAATGAATACGTTTATTTCCACTTAGCTTTCTGTGGTGTATTTTGTACAGGGATTGCCCTGATGCTGTTAGAGCCCCAGCCTATCCAACCCCTGTATCCTGCCTAATTCCTAGTAACTGGTACCCCAGGACAGAAGATTTCAGGATTCCTTGTTTCTCCCCTCTATGCATCCCCATCTAAGGGAGCATCATTTGGAGATGACAGAGGATGCAGAGCAAAGATTAGGTGGTGATGGTGGGTGCTAAAACTAAACAATAAGAAATCAGCATGTCTGTGAAGCTATGCAGGGCTAGCATACAGAAAATTGGACCTTGTATACCCTGTTTTGCTGCCAGTCAGAGTCATAGATTGGAGGGAAGATGCCTGTTGGAGATGGGAAGATGGGAAGTTACAATCAGTGCAGAGGAAGGAAGTACAGGTTTCCTCTTCACTTCTCACCATGGAGCACTGTCATAACATAATGAATTACTTCTTTCCATTTTTCACACGTGATTCTCTTTTGGTCAAACTCTCATGCATAACAGTGAGGCCCGTGACATTCTGTTCACTGTAATCACATCAGCATGGTCCACGGGGGAGAGGAAGAAATTGCTTGTTGGATCATTTCTGTTTGGCTGCTTCTGTGGAATGACCCTGAATAGTCCCATGTACCTTGGTGGCTGCACACACACATACAAGAAGGAAAAACAAAACTCCAAATGACATAAGACAGATAACAGCCCGGTACTCGGTTCTGTTGATTTCCTGCAATTGTGAATAGCTGCACAACAGCTGGGGTTTTATGGTGGGAGCTGGGCTGAAGGAAGGCCTGTGCTAAGGGAGTTGCATGCCTGGATGAGTGTGGAAAGGGGGGAATGGCCTCATCAATCAGAGCAATATGTTGTAAAACAAGCCATTCCCTCACAGCAGCCTCCCAGGTTGGTCAACAGCTGCCTTGAGGTTGGAGATGAGATGCTGATAGCACCATGGGATGAGAACAAGACTCTCAGACTTGGACAGAGGGGTGCGTAGCAGGAGCATTAATTAAAATGTATTTGCATGAACATGCAGACAAGTTTTCTGTCTTCCACTGTCCTTGGGAGTCCTTTCATTGTGTGCATACAATGAGTGAGCTGGGTGAGTTCTGTTAGTTTCCAGAGGTAGCTGAAGCTGTTGATCGTATGGTTGTGGTAGTCAGACTGGCAGGGCAGGCATGGACTCTGCTGATGCAAAGCTGAAGCTGTTGATCGTATGGTTGTGCTAGTCAGACTGGCAGGGCAGGCATGAACTCTGCTGATGCAGCTCTGCTTTTACAAACACTCTCCAAGACAACTCCTGTAACATCACTATAATTTTCTTGGATGGGCAAAAACTGAGAACGGTGTCACTGTAAAGGAGCTGAAGTTAGGTCACCAATAGTGGGAATGTTTCTTCTTACGATGTCCTGTCTCCCTAAACTGTCTTGCTCAGCTTTTATCCAAAATGTATCTTTAAAGGTCACAAGAGGTGAAAACCAGCAATGTAGCATCCTGACTCAACCCTGCAACCATGTTAGCAACAGCACAGTATGGATTTTGAAGACCATAATAGAATAATAACAGAATCAAGTGGTGCCTATCTGACTGTAATGAGCATGTTTCAGTATCTATTGCTGCAAGAATCAAGAGTTTGTTTTCCAAGGTCTTGGTAAGCCTTTTTGGCTTACCTCTAATATTTTATGTGAAATCCTGCTTTGCCTGTAAATAATGTGGACAGTACAGAAGTGAAAGTCCAGCATTTCTCCTTGCAGTTCACAGCCAGTCCAGTACTTAAGGATGGAGTCTTAGCTGTTTACTGCAGTTTCTCCACCTTTCTATTTGTTCTCACCCAAATACACCAACTTGGAACAGCCAGTGCACAAGGAAGTACCTTGGCATGCATGAGTTAAGTTTTGCTCAGCCAAGGTCCACAGCTTCTACTGTCTCCAATTATTTTATTCCCTACAGGAGCTTCCTTGCTTATTCTGTTTATCCTGCATGGTTCCTGTAAGCACACAAGCTTTCACATGACTTATGATAGCCCATTCATCAAACACACTTGACAACAGCCATTAACACTTCCCATTACATCAGTATTTTTGCTTTGCTACAGAGAGAAAACTTGCAGAGCAGAGGGCATAAATTGCTAGCTGAAGGTCACTTAGCCAATCACATGGTTCAGGTTAGCACTCAGACTTTTACAGCCCATTCCTGTGTCATATCCTTTGGATTGTCCTGCTTCTCAGGCACCTGTAATTAATCATTTTTTGGTAGGGGTCTTGCACTGGCAGGTGCATCCTTAGTCATACCTATGTGGGTCAGGCATTACTCGTACATCAGGCTATTCTTTCTGTTCTCTCAGACTATTTGCAGCCAGTCACCTTCAGGCTTTGGTGTTGTGTGTCAAAAAACCCTCCAGGAATTAAAAAAAAACCAAATTCACCTACACATGGCTTTGTTTTAGCTCCTCTCACCTTTGCATTGGGCACCTCACCTGTTAGCTCATAAAATTTCACCGTAGCCTGGAGCTCACATATGCTCTGAGACAAGAAGAACTGGCCAAACTGGCTACCCTTGTGTAGTTACGTGGTCTTCTCTGCACTTTAAATAGAAAATGTTTG
>NW_008687037.1:25978-36650 GCF_000695815.1 Acanthisitta chloris | reverse complement strand
GGGGGGGAAGAGTAGCATAAGCTTTAGGCAAAAGTTGAGTACTGTTAACTTCCATAATTTATAACTATGTATCAGCTGTGTTGTCTATGGAACACATTTGTCTTTACAGTTCATCAGGTAACTAAATTATTAAAATATGTAGCTGAAATTGAAGTTTCCACAGAATCTTACATTAGAAATTGCTAAGTGTGTCTTTGGGGATTTTTGAAATATCAGCAGTGACATAACTAGTAAATCATTTTGATATTGTTGAGGATAAAGGTAGTGTATAAATATGAGATTACCTCTTGACCGGGTGACATGAGATATGCAGACATATCTGGCAGACAGGATGTGAGCTGCTGACTTGATATGATATAAAACTTGATCCTGGGAAATGCCTTGGCTGCAGGAATGAGGAAGTTACTGCTACTATTTTTAAATGTTGGGGGGAGCCAGACGTGTTTGCAACAGTGCATTTTGAAGATGTAAAATATCCTGTCGCTTTCTAAATGATGTGCAGACATGAACATCAGTATTTATTTTTGTAAGCAGTGGATTGAGCACTGGTACAGGATTATTCAACATCTCTGTCTACTGACTTCTCTTTTTTTGCTGCAGAATCAGCACAAGACCGAGCAGATAGTTAGGGTGATATCAGCTTCAGTTATGCAGGAATTGCCCACCTAGGAATTAGAGATCAACCAGTTGTTTTGAACTGACTAGCAAGTTGTCATCAGCTGATGTTACCATTTGTGGTCACTACCAGTACAGTTTCTGAACTGATGGGCTGGCAGTAGCAAGCCCAGAGCATTTCAGACATTTAATGCACATGATGGTCTCCTGCCTTGGATTTTCCTATGGCTGTGGGAACTTTTCTCACGTTATTCAGCAGAGACAGACCCCACACCTGCGCAGTACTGCAGCTGCTATTCAAATCCATAACTCAATGTATGAGACCACAGTGTGTTGTTGTGCCAGTCAGAGGTTATGCTACTTAGTGAGACCCCATATTCTGAGAGGATCCAGGAGCTGACACCTTTCCACTGACAGTCTAGCATTGCAAATGTCAGGATTGTTCCACGTGGTATTATCTCAAGCACTCAAGACAAAACTAACAAGGTCTGCAGACTTCTGTATTTTGTTACCAGTCTATCATATATTGCTTGGAAAATTTTGGCATAATGAAGTAACATATTACCATAGAATCATAGAACCATCAAGGTTGAATGAGGCCTTTGAGATCATCAAGTCCAACCATTAACCTGGCACTCCACTGTAACTCCTAAACCCTAAACCATATCTTCCAACGCCAGGTCCAGATGCCTCTTAAACACTTCCAGGCAACCTATTCCAGTGCCTGACCACCCTAAGAGGAAAAATAAAAATTCTAATAGTATATATTTAATAATCTGTATTTCTGATATTCTGTGTTGTCTATGTATGAGAGATCTGCCCAGGGGTTAGTGGCTGCTCCAACCCTGGCAGTGTTCAGAGCCAGACTGGATAAGGCCTTGAGCAACCCGATCTAGTGGGAGGGGTCCCTGCCCAGGGTGTTGGGACTAGGTGATCTTTAAGGCCCATTCCAGCCCCTTAATGTACATGATTCTGTGATTCATGTAATTGTTTTGCAAAAGAGAGCTTGTTAAATAGATAGTAGTATCAGCTTCTCCAAGATGGAGTGTGATTTGCTTTGCATTTATGGGGTTGGCTGCAGATTATTGTGCTTGCCAAATATCAACTTCCTGAAGTATCCTGGGCTTACAGGAGCATTTCTCTTTTCCTTATTCACTCTCAGAATATTTCTTCACAAGCTCATCGTGTGGGAGAATGTCTGATTGCTAATGGACATGTGAGCAATCCAGTCTTGCTAGCAGGGCCTGAGCAAGCTGCAAGCTAAGCTGTTCAAGGACACTGATGCGGTTGGAATGTGAGAAAGAAGGTAGCAAGATAAGCAGCTCCTGGCTGTGGGATGCAGGAGCTGAAGATGGTTAGAGGTGGAGAACAATGATTGGGGCATTTTATGATTGATATGTTAATAACCAATTATGTTGTGTGTAAGGTGGGCTAGTAATAGTAGTTAACCAATGATAAGTGGACGCTTATAATAGGTGTGTATAAAAGAATCACTTTTGTAAGTAATAAGGTGGAAGCTTGCTTTATCACTCACACTGAGTCAGCTGCCTGCTTCCCCGCGCGGCCTAAACCCCGACATCGACGGTCTCATCTCAGTGGCAGTTCCACTGCTGAAGGATATGTTGTATTACTGCTGTTAAAATCAGAGAGGGAGGCAGATCTCTGTGGATAGAAACAAAGTCCAAAGTACACTGAGGCAAACTGAGGCAAGCTGACTTCGTTTATCTTTGCCAAAGTACTTTGAAAGAAACTGCTTTCGTAAAATGTAACCCGTGTGTCTTCGTTCTTCTCATTGCTCCTTGTTCTCCTTTCGGATGAAAGATGCAGCAGCATGATTAATTCTTCTGCAGGGAATCTGTCATTCTCTTACTGATTCCTCTGCTGAAACAGGTATAGCTTTGCATTTTCCAGCTCTGCTCTGTCCCTCACACACAGGCTTTGTCTTGCCAGACAAACTGGGAGTGTAAGTACTCTCATGGGAGTAATAATGACTCAGGCTAGAGTGTAGTCACAGTCTTGGTAACCTCTGGGCTGAGCACACCTTGCTGAGAACAAAGTTAGATGACATTGTGCTAAAAATACGTCAGTCATACCTATGCCATGTCTTCAGGAATGGAAACAAAGTTGCTTTGTAATGAATCGTAGGTATGCTTATTTGCTAAGGTGTTTGCTTTATGAATATATTATGTTTGTTTAAGAGAAGTAGATTTCCAGATAAAACAAGCAGGTGTTGGTCCTTTCTCCACCGGTTACATGAGATCTGTTCACAACTTGGCGGAAATTATTCTTAATTATAAAACAATGAAATGTCACATGTATATTGTGAATTCTTTGAACAGGCATAGTTTTGTCTAAACCTTGTAAAAATCTTGCAGACTTCTTCTAATTATATCAGTCTTAATGTACCCCCTTCTGGCCAGCTAATGGAAGCACATGAACTGATCTTCAGGAAGAACACGTTTTCTGTATCTGTGACTCTCAAGTGGGTTTTAATCAAAAAGCCTTCTTTTCTGTAGTAGGTCTGGGATCCATTCAGTACCATTCTTTTACACATAAGAGAAGAACTCCACTTCTTTGAAGTGTGTTAAGAGAACAAAAAGTGTTTACTTCAATTTCTTTTTAGAATAGCCTTCTTTACTGAAAAAAAGGACAAACAAAGCAAGCGGTGTTTAAGTGATAAGCAGTGCTTTTTCTCAGAGTACCTAATGTTTTCTAGCTATTACTAGGAGAGTTTTATTCCTTTTAAAAGTTATTGCCTCTAACTTACTGCCACATAATTCCTACCTGATGTGAAGATCTAACAGTTTCTTCAAGACACTAATAACCTTGTCTGTGACTTGCATGAGTGATGTCTAATTTAGAGTCTAATGTTCAAGTGATAAATTGGTATTAATTGGAGACCCAGGCACACAGGCACTTAGATTTCAAAGCTATATATCTGTCTTTGCTGCAGTGTTCTATTGATGTTTTGATACGTTGTGTGTTTGTTAGTGACTGTAATTCTGTCTAAGAGTATTAGCAGACTAGCTTCTAAGTACTTGCAGGCTTAAAACTACACAGTATATTTGGAAAGAACATTTTCTGAATATGGATATCTGCTGCAGGAATAATGCTGCAGATTTACCAGTTTTGTGCACAACATGTGTTAGAGATGCTTGGTTTTGTCTTAAGACTAACCAGATCCTTTCTGGTTGCTCAGCACAGTACAGACTGTGGAACATGTAAGAAACTGCTATGAAACTGTAGTTACAGCCAAGAGCAGACAGTATAGCTGAGATCTCTACAAGGAAAAGGGGAGTTAACTGTACACAGACTGTGAATTGCTGAAATATTGTTTCAGTTATTCCATACCAGATCTGAAACCTTGGGGTTTTTTTTTCCATGAATCAGAGTTTTAACTACTCGATAAACATAACACAATAAAAGTACTGAGTATTTTTAAATTAAGTCACACAGGGAAGTTCTAAGTTGCAAACAAATTTTATTATCTTGAATATTTTTTTAATCAAGGAATAATGAAAGGGCTCTGATTGAATTTCTGTCTCTGTTTAATTAGTTTCTCCAGTTGAGTAAGGATAAACAGAGGAGAGGAAAATGTGTGAGACAAAAAAAATGCACACAAATAGCTTCATACATAGCTGGCTGCAATGAGACTTAACAGCAGCAACTACCACTGTTCTTATAGGTAGTCTGTTACCAGTTTCTAATGGTTAGTTCAGCATCAGTTATTGGGAAGATGTTCTTTTCCCTTTCCAAGCAGCAAGAGGTGGCATAAGTAGAGGAGACACAAGACAAGTAATTAAGGGCAGTGAGGTTTTGTAAGCACAAATGCCTGAAATACAGTAGTCCACCCTTCCTATAAATACATACTATTGTGTAGATAGAGAGTAATAAGAAAATGTCAAAACATCAATGAAAAAAGTCAACAAAAGCTTCTCGGGTCGTTTGAGTTAGTACATGAAGGGCTGCCCTTTTCAACAGTTTTCTTGCAGTGGGAGGGCTGCTGCAACCTACCTGTGAGGGGCTGAGTCATAATTTCCTTGTGTTTCATCTTCAGTTCTCTATCTGCATGATGTCTTATATTTAAAATGAATTATAGCAGTTCTTATAGAGACTCATGGGGATAAATTAATTGAACCTAGATGAAATTCATTGTGTTTTAAATAGATCTGGATACTCTATGATATAATTTCTTTGTAACCTTAGATGATTTAACTTCTTTTGACAATTAAACTTTTTTTGGGACTTTGTGTTGAGTTTGCAGTAGTTAACCAAGCAACAAGCATCATATTTATGTAGTTGACAACCCACTGCTGGGAACAGTCTATGTAGTACTACTGTAGTACAGATTTGGGATACAACTACACTAGGTCTAATCAGGCCAGTGATTTACATAGCCTAAATTTAGACAACCAAGTTTAAAGCAATATAGTGATAGAATATGGCACAGTGTGATTAATTGAAAAGTTATCTAAGGATGAATCCACTCAACATGATCTAAGAAGCCTGTCAGGTGGGAGGAGAAGGAATAAAAGAGGAGCCGCAGAGATCAGATCTGTGACTTAAACCTTTCATGTTACACCTTCTCCTGCTGGTTACTTAGTCTGTGATGATTTTGAAATCTCTTAGCTGTGTCATAAAGTATGAAGTTAAAAATTGTTCATCATGCTGGAGAACTAGCTTGCTGTTAAATTTTTGTATGTGGTGTGGTCAGCAGCACAAGTAGAGAACATTGACTTGTGAGCAGTCATCTCTTCCACATGTCAGATCTTGCAAAGACACTCAAAAGTCTGAGGTATGCTTAGAAATCTGCCTTGCAGCCTGTTTGGTGTTGGTGGTCAAGGGATTTTTGGCTATCTTCTTGAAAGGAGGCAAGGTGTTTGCCTCTTCTTCTGTCTCCGAAGTCTGTTCTGAAGTTCATGGGAACAAAGTGTCCTGCAGGGTTGGGAGAGAACATTTCTAGGTATTCCCTTAATGTTACCACACACTGATTGATAGCACAGGTACCCAGGAAGCATGTGGAGGTAATAACTGTTATCCTCACAGAGATTTCTTCTGTGCAAAATAAGCAGGTGGTAACCTCCTGTTGACAAGGAGTCTCCTGTGCTCCGAGTTGCATTTTCTTGCAACTGGTTTCCATGGCACTTTTCTACTGTGTGTTCATGCTTGTGTCTGCAGCAGTAACAGATTTGACCTTTCACTGTTAACAGAGCTGTGATAAACAGGAAAGCTTTCAAAAACAGGCCTAGCTTCATAGCTTGTACTAAACTTGAAACTCTTTTCAAATGCATAGATGCAACAGAGCTATTCATAGAGTCAGTTTATAGGTTTATATCCAGCTCTGTGACATGTGCCCACTTACACCATGTTCTGTGAGAGTCCTAGAAATGTGCTGGATACTATAGCATTTTCCCAGAGCCATACAGCAGGTTGGTGGCAAGGCTGGAAGTAGAAATCACTTCATAGCAATGAAGGTATGTCTGTACACCAAAAAAGGTGTACAGACACAGTTGTATTGACTTGGATGTGGAAAAGCACTGCAAGAAAATGACCAGATATGGATGTCACAGAAACTACGCGAAAAGTATAACCTTTGTCACGAAGAGATAACTGTCTGACAGCGTGGTCTGCGATTTCTCCCAGATTCTGTCTATCTGCACTTCCTGCTTTTCTTACCATCGCTTATACAGATACACTGCAGGTTTTGTAGCTGGCATCCTCTTGACCTGGCTGATCTTTAAAGGCCAAACATGTATACCAATATCTGGTGGACTTCATTTAGATTACTTCCCACCAACAGCCCTAGAAAAGACCCAGCTATGCCAACAGAAATCTTATCAGTGCTTACTTTGTCTGACAGACTGGTGCAGCCTACATCAGGGAAGCAAGCACCCCATTGGAAGGTGTGACCATGTACATACACATACATGTACATACCCTTAAGGGTATGCATGTACTACTGACTAAAGTTTAAAGTAGAGCTGTCTGAATTAAACGTAAATTACTATGTTCAGGTAGTAGACACAGTCATGCTGTGAAGCTCTGAACTAATTCATCTCGAGGCAAAATGGATGAGTACTCAGAAATTTGAAAATCCAGGCATTTGCTTAGATCCATTCCTGAAACTTGTTGTCTGCCTTTCTTTTTGAAAGGCATGTAACACTTTCAGGTCTTCCTATTTCCATAGCACAGTTTTGATCACAAACAGTTTGCAATATCAATGCCCTTTAGCAGTTGAGTGACTGCCTTTCCTCCAAGCATAGTAACATGATGATACCTGGTTGTTTTGGCCAAAGTAGTTGTCATGGTTTAACCAAATAGAAAAATAAAAAGTGATACAGTAAAGAGAACCAAAACTTTCTTTCCTTGTAGTGTGAGTCACAAGAGGCCAATCTAACAATGCTGTTTTCCAGTTATTCATACTGAAATAATTAACCATTTTTCTACTGAACACTTGTGAAGGCAACAAAACTTTTAGAGGCCTGTGGATGAAAAATAAACTTATGGCGCAGGTTGGCATTTTATTGTTGACTGGAGACATAAGTGTCAAAATTATTTAATGGCTTGGAAATGCAGTTCAGGCGTGTATGCAGTAAGGTGCAGCCAGTGCTGGTTGCAGACACCACCTTCATGAGGGAAGGAATGCAGAGATACATAGCTGTGTGGTCAGCCTGAGGCTGCTTGACCCAGAGCTCACATTGCCGGTGTCACTGGGAAGGAAGGCCAAGCTATTGTCCCTTTCACCTCCTTGGTAAATATGCTCCTGTGTTTTGTTGCTGGCTGGAGCTACCTGTCAGGTTGGAATCTGGCAAGGTCAGACAATGAAAAGATACTTTAATTTTGCAAAGTAAACACCTATGAAAGTCATTTGCTTAGGAAAGCAAAGTCAGTCAAGAAGAAAACAACAAGTGCTTTCATTTGATCATTTATGCCTTTTACATGCGGATCTTCCAGTCTATCAGTCAGCAGTCTTTATCTGGGTTGAAGACTGTCTGCACCCCATCATCTAGCTATCCTCTTAGCATCATAGAATTGTTTAGGTTGGAAAAGACCTCTAAGATCATTGATTCCAGCCATTAACCTAATACTGCCGAGTCCACCACTAAACCAATGACCTAAGTGCCACATCTACATGTGTTGATTTATTTTGTACGAAGGAATTTTGAAAACAGATATGAAAGCAAGAAATTAATCTAGGGAATAGCTTCCTTAAGTGTCCTCTCCCAGATCTACTGGGATGCTGCCAAATTGAAGGACTAATGCATTTTAAACTCTTATCACCCATGTTCAGGAGCTCATCAAAAGGCATGAGGGGAAAAATCTGAAGTAATTGTCTAAACCATCCTCTGGCTATATCAAGATTTTTCACCGTGCTGTATTAGCCTTTTACAGGAGAGATGCCAGTATTTCTTTTGGGATACACACACTATTTCATCTAGTTCCCAGCAACTTTCTTTGGGTGCTTAGCTGTATTAGCATATTGTTATTTTTATCCTCCCTGTTTAGTCATTCCCTTATAGACAGAGCTGAAAACCTGTCTTTTCTAGAACCACCTCTGTGTACTTCAAACATACGTAAACCCAACCATACGATTCTTTGGCAGCAGAAGAAACTTTTGATTTTAGTTTGGGAAAGAAAGGTTATTTCACTTCAGGTTTGACACTTTCACATATCAAATCAAGTAACAGTTTATTCATTTTTTTCTTAGAAAATAAAATTGCACAATTATTACATATATGACACAATATTCTCTTAATCTTCTGCTGTATTTCTGGACATCTGTATTAAAAAGAAGCCATACATCTTATTAAACTTGTTCAGTTAAGACAAATTTTTTTTCAGGGGATTTCTGTATGGTCTTCATATGAACTCTCAAGGAGGTCTTCTCATCTGCGTCTCAGACTTACCAGAGATGTTAATACTTTGTGTGGAATCACAATTGGCTTCTGCAGTCCAAAAGTTAAGATACAAGAAAGGGGAAAATTATAATTGCAGGCAGAGAAGAGGTGGTCTGCACTTAAGCAACCCTAATCGTATAAACATAGGAGTTTTAGAAGTCCTAAAAGAAATGGGGAATGTTTTCCTGTAAATATCAGAAAGACAGAAAGTCTTACCACATATTTTCTTTGCTTTTGCGTTGCTTCAAATTACAACATACTTGGTGTGCTGGTTTGAAAAGCAAACCGGTGAGAGACTCTGAGTCAGAAGTACGATTTAATATGAACAACACAACAAAACAACACAAATGCAACAGTACAAAATAAAATAACCTGACAGAGTCAGAAAACAACCTGACAGAGTCAGAAAGTAACCTGACACCCTGACACCCTGTCAGTCAGGGTGTAGTATGAGTCCGATTAAATGGTGGCTGCAGTCCTCCTGGAGCGATGGGTCTGTTGGAGCAGTGATCCCACAGATCCGGTTCTCTCCTGAAGGTCCAGCAGCAGCTCTTGTCCTCTGGGAATCCAGCAGGCAAAGGGCTCCCTGTGCTGGTCCAAACCCCAGATTATATCCCTGTGAGCATGTTTGGCTCCCCACCCCTGGGGTGAGTCACCTCACCATGGGACAAGGAGGTAAGGATCTATGGGAGGATGTGCCATGCATGGGTCCTTGACAGCCCGTTAATCAGAGACAGCCCCCTGAGGGAGCCATCAGGATTGCCCTGAGGGAGGGACAAGGTGATAACGATCACTGCCCCACCTGCTTTAACAGCTTGTGGAGATGATAATGGAATACATACCATGGATACCCCCCACACTGCAACCCAGGACATGGCCAAAATCCTGGAAAGGCATGAGACAACACAGAAAGTATTGGGGTGAACTGAGGATGAAAATGTCAAATTATTCTTGGTGTTATTTTTAATACTTTCTCTCTCAGGATGTGGTTGTGGATAATAGTCAGTTGCTTGTTGGTTGTTTTGCCCCAGAACCTATTTATAGTCTTGTGGCAAAACTTAACAGATAAAGAATCCACCGCTGTACTCAGTGGTGCAACCAGTAGCAAGGGCTACAGAGAGGCACTGTGCAAAGCTGGGAGTGAGACGTCAGGGGCGAGGAGAAAATCTGAGAAACTGAGATTGTGCCACTTCTTTTCAAATACACTTTGCAGTGCATGGGTAGTCTGTAAAAGCTATCTGTTCTTGCTATTGCTTTGTATTTTTGTGGCTTGAAAAACAAATTGGTGTCATTCTGCTTGATATGTAATTCTTAGTTGTAGTAACCCTCTGAACTTGCATGATGTGTTTTGTCCTTAGATCAAAAGGCTGGGTGAACTTACATGCAGCTGGAATGAGAGGCCCAGAAAATCAAGCTACCCAAGACATTATAATGAGTTCATGGCAGGACTTTGGCTAACATGAATATTCCCTATTTCATACTCTAAATGGTAACTGAGATAAAAATTCAAACAGTGTATTATGGTTGAGGCAGAATGGAAATCAAGCTCATCTTTTTGGTGAACTGGTGGCAATTTAAAGAAAAACTTAAATAGTTCATTGTCGTTGTTGTCTATACTATAAAATATGCTCAAACCACAGGTGTATATCCATACCAAAGTGCTACATTTTATGCTTACTTTTTCTCTTGGACTGAAGAACAGTGATTTATGTAAACCATGGGATCTCTATGTCTAGGAGAAGCAAAAAGCACAAATACTAGCACTGATGTATCATGTAAAGCAAACCTGTGGTGCAGCTGCAGAGTATAATTTCATGCTGGCTGCTCATTTTTAGAAGCTCTCTGATTCATTAGCCCAGTGGGAAGAAAATGGGAAGAAAGCACTTTAATTTCTGAACTCTGAGAATTTGAGCTCATTTGAAAACGCCTTATTACCACTGCAGCAATCTCCTCCAGAAGAGCTGGGATTGAAATAGCACAGTATGATGTAGGCTTCTGCCAAGTGTCATGGCAGAGCCTGAGACTAAGAAAATAGTGGTCAAAGGTGCCATGTCCTGGCAGAGGATGAGGGCAGCTTCCACAACACTAATCAAAAATATGTTTTACCTTATCCTAACATACAACCCTAGATTCAGGCTACTCTGAAAGATGTTTTAGAG
>NW_008687037.1:20193-25965 GCF_000695815.1 Acanthisitta chloris | reverse complement strand
TTTCCCAATGGGAAAGTGTCTCTTTACTGAACACATCCTGAGCAAAAATCCCACCTGGGCACCATTTATGGTGCCTTTACCATATCTCCATGTGGTTTTGTGATAACAGCAAATGCACAGACAAGTATGTGGCGACAGATTGGAGAAGTGCTCTTCCTCAATGTTCATTCCTCTTCCTACTGGATTCTTATCTAGCACAAAGAGTATGGGGACAGAAGAGGGAAAAGTGAGAACAAGAATGAGGGAACACTACAGGCAAATGACATATATGTAGAGAAGAAATGCATCTGAAAGTTTTGAGAGGGGAGTTATAAAAAGTCACCACAACATGTGGCTAAGTTTCTCTTTTAGGTCATTATGTTGGAATAAGATTGATACAATCATTGCTGTCATTCCTTTTGTACTTCTTTCTGCCTTCCTTTTCTGTGTTCAGCTGTCTATTTTGTCATTAATTCTTGTCAGATTCTTCAGCATTTCAGTCAAGTCTTTTGACTGTCTTTCTAGCCCAGCATATGAATAGGCCTTCCTTGAGTATGCAGACTGTTGTGCAGACTGTGGGAGGGTTTTTTTCAGAGAGAAGTAAGTAACTAACTTCAGATTAATTAGCTGAAATTTCCTCGTCTCCCCTCTTTTTTTATAGACAATTCCTCATCTCTCCAGGAAGATGAAGAGATAGATATGGAGGCTGTCAACTGGCAGCTGAACAACACCTCCGTGAATGGGCATTCATCTACCCCAACCACAGTTCGCTTTCCCAGCTGGGTGACTTTTGACGACAATGAAGTCAGTTTTTCACCACAGAGCCTTTCTCCCTTGAAAACAGATACCCCACCTGCAGAAACACAGACCCCAGATGTTAACTTTAACCTCACTACATCCTTTAAGAAACGAGAACGTCCTAAAAGCACGTTGGGGGACCTCTCCAAAATTCAGAAACTAGATCTCTCCTCCTTAACCAAGTTGCCTTCTGTTGAAACACCACCGTGGAGTGCTACTAATCCCTTCCTGGATGAATCTCTGCGAGATGTCCAACCCTCACCCATCAATCCATTCAGCTCATTCTTTGAGGAGCGAGAGAGGCGTTCCAAAAGCTCTTCTGTCTCCAGTGCTCCAGGCAAAAGCCAAAGAGACTCTCTCATTATTCTCCATCAAGAGCCCGATACCATCAGTTTCCATGAGGCAAACAAAAGTGTAACCCATACAGATGCTGTAGAGCAGCTCAAACTACTCCAGATTGGAGACCCAGATCATGTGAGCAGTCCTGCCTTGCCTGATGATGACCCCATGATGCCATGTGATCTGGATGCAGCTTTATTTAACCTGACACCAGCTCAGCCAAAGGATGGATGGCCAATGATGCTCAGGATCCCAGAGAAGAAGAATATTATGTCATCCAGGCACTGGGGACCAATATATGTCAAGCTTACTGACAGTGGATGTATACAGCTTTTTTATGAGAAAGGACTAGAGAAACCTTTCCGGGAACTCAAACTTGAAATCAATCATGAGATTTCAGAGCGCAAACTCCAGAACTACGATGAGAATGGAAGGATACACAGTGTGCGGTTGGATCGCACAACCTACAAGGAGAAAAAGAAGTATCAGCCTAAACCAGCCATTGCACACACAGCAGAGAGAGAGCAAATTATCAAGCTTGGGACTACAGATTATGAAGATTTCCTTAGCTTCATCTCTGCTGTGCAAGATGCACTGATGAACTTGCTACCTACATCAACAGATTTGAGCACAGTAGGACTGAACTATCAAGAAGAAGAAATCACTGTTGATGTCAGGGATGAGTTTCATGGCATCTTGGCCAAGGGAGATAGTGTGATTCTGCAGCACAGTGTGCTGACCCATATCTATGTTCTCAGCTTCCTTTCTGGCCTGGCAGAATGCAGACTGGGCCTTAATGATATCCTGATCAAGGGGAATGAAATAGTTGCAAGGCAAGATATTATGCCCACTACTACTACTAAGTGGATTAAATTGTACAGCTGTCGGTTCCATTCATGTGTGGATGAGGATGTGTTTAATAGCTCTCGTATTATCCTGTTCAACCCCTTGGATGCCTGCCGGTTTGAACTGATGCGATTCAGAACTGTCTTTGCTGAGAAAACTTTGCCTTTCACTCTGAGGACAGCTGCCAGCATCAATGGTGCTGAGGTGGAGGTGCAGAGCTGGCTGATGATGTCCACGGGATTCTCTTCCAATCGTGATCCTTTAACTCAGGTCCCTTGTGAAAACGTGATGATTCGCTACCCAGTGCCAAATGAGTGGGTGAAGAACTTCCGCAGGGAGAGTGTCCTGGGGGAGAAATCTTTGAAAGCCAAGGTGAACAAGGGGGCCACTTTTGGATCAACTGGTCTGTCTGGTTCTGAGCCAGTAATGAGAGTAACTTTGGGAACTGCCAAATATGAGCATGCCTTTAATTCCATCGTATGGAGGATAAACCGACTGCCTGACAAAAACTCAGGTGAGTGGTGCGTACCATCTCTGCAGGAGTAAACTGGAAGGGGTTATGTATTTTGGAAGGTAGGGAATACTGAGTTTAAATGGTGAGAGATAAGTCATCCTCTGTAATATAACAAGGGACGTAAGTTGGTTGTATGAAGCATTTGTCTGACCCTTCATTGCAATAGTTTTACGTATCCTACAAATATAGTTAATGATAAAAACAGGTTTAAGTTTTCCAGATGCAAAAATACGTGTTCTGTATCTGCTTGGAGGTATTTAAAAGATGTGTAGATGTGGTGCTTAGGAACATGGTTTAGTGGCAGACCAGGTTCATGCTAGGTTAATGGTTGGACTCAATGATCTTAAAGGTATTTTCCAATCTAAAGATTCTATGATTATGAGACGTAGCCTTCAAACATCTCTGTGTGCTGAGCACTGTTGATGGAAGCAGGGCTTTTCCAGGTAACTTGCAAAGGCAAGATCCTGTTCCAAGGGGCTGAATGCAGGACCAGATAAATTGCTGTAGTTCCAGCACATGTGATTTCCTTTACTTGCATTGCCAAACATACAGGGACAGTGCTACGTATTTCAATGCATATGCCACAATTAATGCCTATAAAGTATCTGGAATGGGAATTGGAGGAGGACAGAAGATAATGTTCAACCATTAAAAAAAAAAAAGACATGTCCAAACTCCAGTTTGTGGCTATGTTTCTGCAATTAGAGTTTAACCTGAAGAGAGAATACCAACATGAAACTCATAAGATTTTGTATTTCTAGGTACATGTTCACAATTACACATTCAAATAATGTAGGCAAGCTACTGTTCCCTTTGGCCATTGCTGCCAGTCATTCTACTTCCTGCCTTTCATCCATGGTGCACAATAAAGCTGGACAACTCAGTGAATTCTACTTCTTGGCTTGTGTGAGCTAGACTAGCTTTTTCCAAATGAGATGGACTTTTTAGTATCAATGCTGTAGTAATGCATCTGGGTGGCTGGGAAGGTTTCTGTACTCAGTGTTCCCTGAAGGAAAGTTCAGTGTGGTACCAGATTTGGCACTTTCTAAGGACATGTGTTTTTCCTGAGTTTGAGTTATAGTGGCAGCAAAACAGCGATCCAAGCCTTCGAATAATTTGGATCACATTTCAGCCCAAGGACACCAGTTTGCACCATAGGTTACAAATTTTGAGGATACCACTGACACAAGTGAAGGCTCCATGTTTCCTGTAGTGTGGGGCATAAGGAGACAGAGTTTGGAAACTCAGGAGAAATTAACAGTGAAAAATTAACCTCAGGCTGTTTATGAGCAATAACACGCTTGCGAGGAAAATCTCACTATGCCATCTGCATGAGTTCTGGGAATGAGATGCTGTGAAATTGGGCCTTCTGTGGCATCTTCTCTCCAAAGATCTCAGTATACCATAGAGACATTACAGCTGGGGAAACGAAAGCTCCCAGACTTCGACACAATCACAGAACATGCCAGTAGCAAACTAGGAGAAGAGGCAAATCTCCTGTCTCTACTGCCTCCTTCGAGGTGATGCTCCCTTCCCCATCACTACTCTGAGGGGGATGTTGATCTGTGCCTCTTGTTTCCTTGATCCTGTCTCTCCCAGTGTGAGGTTTTATAATATATACACATTGTGACAGGGAGAAATGCATTACAGATTTGTCGCTGCTGTTGGACTTCTGCCACAGAGCATCTATCCATCAGTGTCACTGTGCAGCACAACCCAGGGCAGTTACTATTTGTTTACGTCCTGAGAGGAAAAGTGTCCTCATCCCTCTAGTCAGATCAGATGTAATTTCAGGGTAAGGAAGGGTAAGCACTGTCTTGGCCAAGACACATGAGGTATATGTCAGAGGGAGGGAATTCCAAAGTGATGACAGGGCAGCTCAAGCATAGGCTGAATCTAGCCTTGCCTTTCAGGGTTTCTGTTTATTGACAGTACTTCATACCATGGTTTTCCTTACTCAGAGTATATGGCAAACAGAGTTATATAAGTGGTACTCAAAAGCATTGATTCCCACTCCTTAGGTTTGCCTGTTGAACCAAATACACTTCTGATCATGCGATACTGATGTGGGGTCTACTCCCAACCTTGTGCCTGTTTGGCTGTATCCAGCCCTACCCATAAATCATATAATAACTCACCTCCACCTATTTGCAAAGCCCTTATAAATGATGCAGTTCTCAAGCACTAAATACTCAGGTTGTAGTATCCTTAACACCCAAATTGTTAAGAATTATTTCAGCAGCTTTGCTGTCTTATCCAAATTGTTTTCTTTTTTGTGCATTCTGATGTGATGGGGCCCTTTGCACTCTCGCTCTAGGAGACAGCATTATCAGCACATCAGTATTATTTTGTAGCGAAAGCATCTGCTTATGACTGAACACTGAAAAGCATATGACAAATGAAGGACAGTGTGTACTCTATGATTTGACCTAGGAAAAAAAGCATGGACTGGATTCTGCTTAGCACATTGCTGAAATCCTGTCAAAGTAGCTTGTTAAACTTTATTTCCTTCTCATATTCAGAATTAATATGATCAAAACAGTTGATAAAGAAATCCTATTTACAAGCTTTACAGAGCCTCAGTTACTGCTGGCTGGGCTTCACATGGTGGGGTTTTTTTTAATTACCAGCAGAATACTAGGGAATTACCCAAACAGTCTTTGATCATGGGAAAACACTCTCAGCAAAGCAGGGATGTAGCCTCTGTGCAGAGCCTTGGATCTGGATTTGAACTTTGCTCTCGTTTCGCTGTGGATCCCAGGCATGCTGTCTGGTATGCTTTCTGAAGTAAATTAAATCCTTTAATCCAGACCTGTTGGGACATCTCAGTCGTTTGGAACAGATTCCCTCCAATCACAGTAACAGATGCATACATATGAATTATATTATCAGATCCTTGATTGCCAGAACAAAATGTTAGTAACTCAGGGAAGCAAGAGGTGCAAAACTAAAGCAGTCTGTTGATTTACTCCTGGTTCTACTAAAAAGTGTACCTGTCCGTTAGAGAAAGAGCTCTGAGTGAGCCTGTTGGACAAACAGAAGATCTATATAAAGTTGTGCCTTGCTTGCCTCACAGCTAGGACACTAATGAACACTGATGTGTTGGTAATTTTGCGATAACTTCAGTGGAGGAGCTGCTTTTGAATCTGTTCACCTTGTCTACCATGCTGAGCTGGTTTAAATTACTAACTTCCATATTTTTTTTACTGTTGTGCATTGTCTTTTCTGTTAATGGATATTTCTACTAGAAGAAATTGAATTATTGAAAAACTGCCTTTGTAATTGTAAGTTGGGAG
>NW_008687037.1:6973-20163 GCF_000695815.1 Acanthisitta chloris | reverse complement strand
CCATTTTTCCCCTTTTTTTCTGAGCCTGTAAATATCCACATTTAGGTGTGTTAAAAGACTGGTTGCTGATTCCATGTGTCCAGTTGAAATTATGAAGAGTTTACAAGCTCAGATCTCCAAAGCACCTGTCACACAGTATGCTCAAGCCCAGTTAAACACTTGTCAGTGTTACCTTTGCACATGTCCACCCCAAGAGCAGCTGAGCACACCAGCTCAGGAGCAGAGCAGCACAAGCTGAACATTCTGTAGCTGTGGATGTGGCTTGCGCCGGAGCACAGAGACACTTCTCCTGGGCTGCCCTGGGTCTCCAGTCTGAAGGAAGGAGCAACACACAGCAAACTAGAAGAGAATAAAAGCATAGCAAAGCAGATGGGCAGGAAGGATTACCATGAGGAGTGTGCTGAGAGTGGTACAGGATGAGGGAAGAATATCAATGGATGGGGAGCCTGAGCCTGAGAGCAGGTTGCCAGTACTGAGTGCTCAGATTTTCTGAGCCAGGAATGACCCATGAGTGCACATAATGCAGTACCAGAGAGCAGTGCTTCCCAGCTATGTGCAGTGTCCCATGGCAGATGCTGAAATCACTGCCACCACTGCAGTGCTCATCACAGCCAAGCTCAAGAACTGGCCAGAAGCAGAATCACTGTGGTGCTGGAGGGCACAGTGACCTCTCCGAGAGCCCCTGGGGCTGTTGCTCGCCTGTGGTGGGTGGGATCTGCTGTGCACCACAGCTTTTGGTCCAGAAAAAGTGTGCTGCAGGTATGAAAAACTGGGAAGGGCTGTCAAATAGAAATCCCAGCTTGCTCTAGAACCAGGGCAAACAAGTCAGCACTCTGCTTGGGATAATTAATTCTCATGAAAAACAGGAGATGCCTTTTAATGCCTGCAGAACTTGAGCTTCTTTATCTGCTTGATACTGCATCCATTCATTCATTCATAACTTGGCTCCAGCTATGGTGCTGCATATCTCTGCTGAACTGCATAGCCTCTTGGATTTGCTGCACACACTTAAGTTCATAAACCTTCCAGTGGTGAGGAAACTCTGGCTAGACAGTTTTGAAATATGAGGCTGACTCTAGATGAAATTCTTGTCCAGACTTACATCAAGTGTAATTTTTTTCCCCAGCTCTATTTCAGAGGTCAAGTGGGATGTTACAATCCCTAAGCTCTCTAAAGACTGCTCAATTTCATCCTGTTGAGGCAAATAATGCCTCAAAATGCCACATCTTGCTTTTCAAACTTCAGCTTATCAAGGCTGACTTTTGGGCTAAGCAGGTGTATTCCTGCTCTTCCCAGGGGGAGCTTCTGGGCTTTCCCCACCCAGTTCTTTTTACTCTGCCTACCTTCCTCCTTCCTTGTCTCTGTCCCGTACACCTTGCTAAGCTGTGTGGAGAACTTTCCCACTGAAAAAGTAGTTAGAAATCCTAAAGCCTATAATAGTGGCAAACAAGGATGAGGTTCATTTATTTATACATTCATTCACACATACATGGATAGTAGGATCCCTTCAATCAGAAATCCCTGTGTAGCTTTGAAGGCTTTCATCCTCATTTTCCAAACAGAGAAACTGAGGCACAGACATTAAATTACTTGCTCAAGAGCTTAGGGAGTTTGCAGCAGTCAGAAATAAAACCAACCTAGTTTGACTAAAGACCCTACTTTAATTTTTAAACATCACTGTTGTTCAGCAAAACAAAGGGGAAAAATAATAACAGAGGTTATCATTTACAGATGACAGAGCTAAACATGATTATTTCCTCACCTTGCTATCCTTAGTGACTGGCTACCTTGTCATGAGTTAGAGTGAGGAATAAACAGTTATTCTGAAGCTTTGCACAGTTTTGGTTTTTTAAACCCAGGAAAGCTGTTGAACCTTATCCAACACATTTTCTTTTGCTAAAAATGGGGAAAGCAATTTCAAATAAACATGAAATACCTCCAAATCCCCCCTTTCCTTATATCAGTACATGACATTTCAGAAGGATGTGCCACAATGTACTTAGCATGTTACAGACTCTAGGGAAGTCAGAAGAGGACAAATACCTTTACCCTCCTGTGCTTGATTTACTTCTTGAATTTTCACCCACTGAAAGCAAACTAGAGTGATTGGCAGTCCTTTTTGCAGTTTGTTTAATTCCTTTGGTAACTTCAACAGCATTGAAACAGGTAAGATACTGTGACTTGCTACAAACTAGTTCACGTAGGGTGATTCTCAGTTTCCTGCAGCTTCATGATGCTGCTTTCTCCTAGATGTTGTGTTTTCTGACTCACCCAACACAACTTTGTTTGCTCTCTTTTTCCAGCTTCTGGCCATCCTCACTGCTTCTTCTGTCACCTGGAGCTTGGCTCTGACCGAGAAGTGCCTTCTAGTTTTGTGCGCTATGTGGATGTGGAGTTTGACATGCCAACCACCTCCGCATCGAAAGCCACCGTGCGGTCCATCTCTGTCGAGGACAAGGCCGACGTGAGGAAGTGGGTCAACTATTCAGCACACTACAGCTACAAGGTACAACTGAGCGTGTGGCAGCCACCGTGGTCACTTTGCATCCTTCATTGTCTTGAAAAGTGTGGGCAGACAAATGAAATATTATGGGCCAATGAGGTGCGGATTTGGCACGTGCCAGGCTGTGTGCAGCCTATTGATTCATGGCAAACAAGCAGTGGATTATCCCTCAGCAAAGATGGAGTAAATTTGTTTGAACCTGCTTTATAGAAGAGCATACACAAAGCCAGATATTGAGGATTAGAGAATATGGTAAGAGTGTGAGCAGGGAGTTTTGCTGCTTTCATAATGCCTACAGTGGGAGTCCTCCAGCAGACAAAAGGATCACAGTACTTCTCTGCTTAAATATTTCTTCCTCCTGCCTGCCCTGAGAAGAGGAGCAGGTGGGAAAATGCACTATGTATATACCAGCCAAGAATCTCAGTAAATTGGCATGTTAGTTGAATACACAGCAGAGAAACTGGCATCCTACCTGCTTTCTTTAAGAGAAATGATGGGAGATTAATAAAGATTCTCATGGCAAATATTTTTACTGTAATTGTAATTACATTTTTATTAGTACCTTAAATTCCCTGCAGATAGTATTTGATCTTCTTAAATACCTCTTTTAAGAATTAAACATTGGATTATTGCTGAGTTTTCAAAGATGTGTAAAATTAGAACCCAAATGTAGAGCTCCTTGGCCCTGTCCCAGTACAAACTGGCATCTGTAGGCCTAAGCACCTCTGTGCCTGAGGACAGCAGGGAGTGTGCTGATGTTTGGGTTGGTGTTAGGCACCGCTTCAAGGAGCAGGGAGTTGGACTTGATGATCCTTACGGGTCCTTTCCAACTCAGGATCTTCTGTGATTCTGTGTGCATTCTGAAAAATAATCTTTTTGCTTTATACATCTGTCTTTGCAGAGTTTAAAACTGAGGTTGGTTTTCTGCTGTCACTTGGGAAACCACCTATCCTCTGCAGATTTGGTTCTGGGTTTGGATTCGGAGTACATCTGGGGATGGTCATGAATATAAAATCATTTGAGACCAGTTCTCTTTTGGAAATAATTTCATGACACTGTTGAATTGTAGAACAGCTTGGATTAGACTGAAAATACTTACAGTAAATAAAATCCAGCTTTCCCTGATCCTCAGTCTATTTTCCCTCACAACCTTCTCAGCTTTCTTCACCTGAGCAGGACACAAACCACCACTAAGAAAGGTTTTTTGAATCTTTTATTTTCCTTTCTCCTTACAAATCTTTTCTCTCTTTTTCTTCTGCCAGGTTGAAATAGAGCAGAAAAAAAGCTTGAATGAGGATCCGAAGGGAGAAAATACTGCAAATGTCAACGAATGTGCTACACAGTGAAGGAAGATCAGTCTGCAAGTCCCAAAAGAGGTGGTCAGATTAACAGACCTGGAAGAATGGACTTGTAGCATTTGGCTATTTTTCTTTTTAAAAAGTATGGAGTACTACTTGCAAAGTAATGCTCTGAAGAGTACTGTTTTTTCTGTGTGATGATCTGTACTTTGAGAGGGAGCTCATCAGTGGTTTGTTTGGAGCAGACCCTTGGGCTTTTGCTGGAATGATATAAGTACAGTTGTACAGTCAAGCCTGCCTTTTCTGCCTCTTCACTGGGGAGGTTCTGCACTCAAGTATGGTCTGGCCACCATCACAGCCACACCAGAAAGCAGCCTTTATCTCACTCACAATCCTGCCCTTGTACATTAACCATTTTGTTTATATGCCTGTTGGTTTTGGTTATTGACTAAATCCCTTGGTCATTCACTGAATCACTTCTTTCCGAACTGCCAAATGAAATTCAGGGAGCATCAAGTGAAAAATTCTATAAAACCTCCTTTCTGAAGTGGTCAACAGAGTGAAAACCCTGAGCATCATTCTGGAGAACCAACACACTGCAGAGAGGGGTCAAGCAGATGAACTACAGACAGGACAGACCATCACAGAGCTGTTCACACTTTCCTGTCTCATCCCATGAAACACAATATGTCATTGTGCACATTTTCATGGGGTCTGCACAAGTTATGAGGAAGCCTCTGCAATTTCTTAAAATATTTGGTTTTCAGTCTGAGCTGTTCTGGTATTTTGACTGAGCATGGTTATGGCTGCTAGCAACAGGGAACATGTGTTATAGTAGAGGAGGTACTGGAGGGACTTTGCAAAGATTAGATCATTCCTGCCTAGAAATATATTCAAGGGAAAAACATTGGGGTTTAGTTTTAGGTTTGGGGTTTTTTAATATGTTTTCTTGGATAGGTAAAGTGGGTGGTTATTGAAAATATCAGAACACAATTACTTTAACAGACAATGTTGTTGGCTTTTCCTGAAAATCCTTGGAAGTCTGTCCAGCGCAATACGATTTTCATGTTCTATATTGAACCTACAATATATGTAACTTGTATCTTTATAAAACTCCCACTAACTGGGCCCCAAAATCTCCTTCCAAAAATTAACAACAGGCTTCTATCAAGGATATTTTTTTATCCCCACTTAGCTGAAAGTAACAGCAAGTATTAAATCTTCTTCCTAAATAAGAATGCTGAAGACATAAATCACTCATTCAGATGTATTTTCAGAGAAAACAGTGTTAAAAGTATCCATTTTTAGTTGTTTCTATGGCTTGTGTAATATTTTGTCTCGTAATTTTAAATGTAAAAAAAGTAATTTATTAAATCATTTATCTTTTGAAAAGTTACTACTGACTTTAAAATCACACATTTGGAAAGCCTCGCAATGTAATTTAAAATCATACTGGATTAAAATGAAAGCTTTTTTACAAATGTATTTCATTTGACATTTCATACAACAGAAAATTAATGCACTCTCAATTTACTACTTTCACTGTGACTCCTGTGACGATTGCTACAATGTTAACATCCCAAATAAAACATGAGATTAATTACATCGAGTCTAAAACTGGTAGTGATAGCATTTAAAACAAATTGTAGGAAACTTAAAAATGCCTTTTTATATGCACCTAAATTTCAGGCCTACATCAACCTAGAGATGCATACTTACACAGGTACATTGCTATAAATATGTGAAGTCTTGGTCCATCTAGGACTTCTTGATAAGCTGTAGGAGTCTGTTGCAGGTAGCCTTGCTGCAGCCCAGGGAGCTCCTCAGAGCACACCAGTTAGCACTAAGCATTTGCAACATCTCTCTGTAAATGGAAGAATGAACTTGAACTTGGCTGAAGAATTTTGAGATCGGTGGATTAAAATTACTGATAAAGTGCAAAGAATTATTTTTTATTCAGTGCTAAGTTGTATGTGTTGTAAAATACCTGAGAGCGTGGGGCTGAATTTGTGACTGATTCTCAGCTCTGTTCCAGGCTGGCTGTGATGAGTTGCATGGCAACTCCTCGCAAAATTCTCTCTTCTTTTCAAAGGCAGTCAAAGAACTTCTGGGTGTTTTTCCTGTTTTTTTACTGCAGTGTACTCCTAGTGTACAGTTTCTGAAAAGGACCAGCAAGAAATCCAAGAACAACAAGCTGAAGAAAGGCTGAGATGTTGCTGAGGTAGTGTGAGGATATTTTGTGCAAGAAACTGTCAGGGATTTCCTACTCTGACCTGCAGGCTCAATGCCTGAATTTTTGCCTACTGCCTCCCAACCCATGGAAACACAAATAAGTAATACAAATAAAGTGATGTTGTACTCCTTAAAGAGGGGAGAAAATAAAAGGAGTATCATTTTCTATCTCTGTTGAATTCTGAAACTATTCAGTCTCTGTCATACTTCAGCCACAGAATATTTCATGCCCCAGAAATTGAACGATAAACATATTGGATGTTTCTGTATTTACTTAATTTCTCTACCACTTCATCATTGACTTTTTTTTTAAATTCAGAATTAATGAATGAAAGAGTATGGGCCTGACTCTGATCTTCCCTATGTAGTTAGTTGTACACAGAAGTATTTATTCCAGTCCTCATGGAGTTAAGCAGACAAAACTGGAAACGTGTTCTTGTTTATATGAAATCGATTTTAATCTATTCTGATCTCTGAAGAACATTTTTCTGATGTACCTGTCACTGAATTTTCAAGAGTTTAGGATAAATACCTCAGCCAGAGTTTCAAAAGATATTATTTCCTATCAAAGGACTAGAGGAAGTAGTATGATTTTTCCAGGGTGCTAACAGTCAAAATCTTGAGCAAATCTAGCACTGGTGTCAGAACTGAATTCTTTTTTCAATCCAACACCATTACAAGCACTGAGCATTTGAACACCAGGATCCTAAGTGCCCTTTATGAGGCTTCTACTGTTCTTTATTGATTAAACAGTGCCAATTTTTCAGTGTTAGATATTGCCTCGTATCAACTTTATGTACATGAACCATATACTCTTCATCCATATGGGTAGAGTAGTAATTTGGACAGACTGTTGATGGGAGTGAGGGCAAAAGATCTGAGAGGTTTGTGAGTTTGAGAGGAGCAGAAATGATTTAGATACAAGGTATGCCTGTAGTGGGGATGATTTTTAATTTTTTTTTATCTTGCGGAAAAATCTCTTTGACTAGTTTCAGATTAATACTTCCTTTGCAAAAGAATCACTGTCCTTTGGTTTATTTGAAAGCTTTGTAGTACTCAAACACTTCATGCAGGAAATGTGCCTTCAAGGTAAGCATAGATTTACTCCCTGAAACTATTGCCACTTTCAGCCCTCTTTCTATTTCTCATTATGGTTTTGTTTAATTTTCATACTGTGGTAAGACTTGAGATATTGTATGGAATTTTGCCTAGGAAAATAAAGCATCTCTGATCACAAGGGGTAAAGGTGAACATCTCCAGGCAGCTGAGCTGATTTTAGTGAATGTGACTTACATTTATTAACTATGAACACTGCTAGAAAAGGAAAATGGGTAAATTCAGCTGAGAAATACTGTAACTGACTGATGTTATTTTTGTTTTTTGTTTTATTTAGACTAAAATTTAGTCATCCTATAAAGAAGCCAGATATAGCAGTATCAGCAGAAACACTGCAGAAATAATTTACCTTGCTGGTGGGTTGCTGGCTGACGTGTTTACTCGATAGCACATCCAAGACCTGCTGGTCTACCTGTCCACATTATTTAGCAGCTGCTAAAACTCCCTCTTCATTCACCTCCCAGGATAGAGAGCAATTGCATGCAAAAGAGCAGGAAAGCAAGAGAAAAAAGTGTACAAAGTTCAGCCTGGAGGTACTTGCCCTGTTGCTTGCATAAATTTGTCAGTAATTTCCTTGGCCCTTGTGTGCACTAATCAAGCCCTTGATAGGTCACCTCTGTTCCAGACAGTGAAAAATTCCTTTCAGTGACTCTTAGCAGTTTGTGTTTATAGCTGTATTCATCTCCAGAACTGGTCAGCACAAGAATTTGCAGCACACAGAGATCACTTATGGATGAAGTACTTAACTCTCTTCTGCCACTAAAGTTAAATCTACATCACAATATGTCTGAGATACAAAATTTTGTCTGATAACAGGCACAACTGTTCCTAACCTTCCTATTTTGTTCAGCCAGTCAGCCTCCATCCCTCCCTCCCTCCCTCTCTCTCTCATACTTGCAATTCATTCTTTGCACTATTGACATTGGTTTGATGATTATTTTGTAACATGTTCCTATCTTTTTGTTTTGTAAAATAAGTAAGTCTATACACTGGCTAACCTGTAGAAGTGTTTTGTTTTTTTCTTTTTATCAGTTGAAATGGGATGTCATGTTTTGTTTAAACTGTGGGAAAACTTAAATAAATGTTAAGATGAAACAGGATATCCACATTTTTGCTGTGAAATTGAAATTGTATGTGCTGTATATTCTGATAAGTCAGAGGTCTTGAATTCAGAAGAGGAAAAGGAGGTGTAGAAGTAATGGGACTATATACAGAAAAGAGATTATTTCATTTGATCATCCAGATTGAATGATAGACTGCAAAAGAAATGGAACAGGCCTAGAGCTTAAGCCACATAACAGATGTGTGGAGCAGTACTGACATAATATGGAAGATGATCCAACATTTGAACAAAACCATCCTGAAACAAAGTAATTGAGGACTACAGTTCCTGCTCAGTGGTCTCTTCTGTTCTTTGACCACTAAAGCCAGGAGTGCATGCAAGGGTGGTGTCTTCCTGTGATCAGAACATCTGTTTGCAAAGCAAGTGTAAGGATAAGGTCTAAAGTACTTACAGAGTCCTCTGCTATGATGCTCTGTGTGCTTTCAAACTTGAGTAAGCCATGTATCATTTCATACATCTTTCCACTTCTCTCAGTCAGTGAGACCTGGTTGGGTCTGCTGTTTCTCTCAAAAGCATTCCCTGTATCAGCTGAAGAGCTGGGCATTCTCATTGACCAGAGAAAATGAGATGCCCATCATAAGTGCTGCTCACATTATTGCTCTGAGCTCAGCACAACTGACAGGAAGTCAATCATTTTACAGTATCAGAAAATGGAGGTACAGAGGGAACGATGCCTCATATGAACTATCAAAGAGTAAATAGGGTCAGCCAGAAGAAAGAAGAAAAGTTAAAAAATACTCAGGGACTGTTAGTTATACCAATTTATTTATTATAATTCAGATACTCAGTGACATTTGGAAATTATAAAATTGAGAGCATAGGATTATATTAACCACAACAGCTTGTTAACATGTAAAATGTTTATTAAGAGAAAAAAAAAAGAAAGTTTGAAACCAGGGAGCTCAAAGTTCCTTGGCAATAGTGCAGTCCTTAGAGACAAGCCAAAATAACACCCTACAAGAGGTGCCAGTGCAATGTGTACCCAAACAAAAGACATCGTGAGAGTGAGATACCAGAATTCGGAGAGAAAAAAAACAGTTTTCTTTCAGTGCTCTTAGTTGCCATGATTGCCCTTACCATCCAGTCCAGATATGTTGTAAATTTGTAAGACAAAAGGTGCTGAAGCAAAATATGGAAGAGCAGGCCACACTCCCAGCATTGGTGCAGGTCTAGGTCACAGCAGATGTGTCTGAAACATGAAGTGCACCAGTCCCAGAACACACTTCTGTCTTCTTGGTCACAACTGTCAGAAGCCTAACAGCGACTGCTGTATATATGAAGAGGTAATTGGAATAGTATTTTATACACCAGCTATGAAAGGTGTCTGTCTTTCTCAACCCTGAGTAACAGGAATAAGCCTGATGGAATGGGGTGACTATACTACTGCCTGCAGTAGCACTGGGGTGCTGCAACAAGTGGCAAACATGCTGAAGTTCAGGGAGTCTGGGCAGACTGCTCCTTCCCTGTTTCAGGGCCTTCTGCAGTCCCCCAGCTGTTACTGCCCCAGAGGTTGTAGATAAACTGGGAGCAGTCAGTTCAGCCCAAAGAGCTTCTGAAGGAAAAGGATGATTACAGGGTGAACGGAGCTGAAAGTAACTGTTGAAAGCCTCATTTGTAAAGGTTTCCCTGAAGCAGGACTGAAAAGGAGAGCTCAACTCCTCTGTGGAAGCAAAGAAATTCAGTTCATGGTCATTTCAGCAATTGTACTTACACAGAGAGCACCCACATTAAAAGGGAATGAAATGGGAAAAGCTCATGTCAGTGCACAAATGCAGGTAGAAATGTAGCAGAGTTCTGACTTAGGTCAAGAGAAACAAAAGCAAAACTGCAGACAGCTTTCACCTGAGAGATTAATAGAGTTCAACTGCTATGGCATCCTCTGTCCCCATCTCCCTGTTACTGAAATCTTGCTCTCACTACATCAGTCAGCAGGTTTGCCTGTTACAGGTACCCTTTGCCCTGGCAAGGAAGTAACATTTGGTGTGAGAGGAGCACCCAAGGGAGTGCGGGTGGCAAAATAGGATACGCTGAAGTTACAGTCTCAGCAGAGACTTCATGAAGTCCTGTGACAAGTCAGGAACTATGATAAGTCATGAACGATGCAAAAAAATGTGACTTCAGGAGTCCCAATCTACAGACCCTGACCCTGGGAACAAAGGAAAAAAGTACTATGGATGTTATGAAAGATTGGAGAGCTTGTGAAAAATAGAATTGGATTTGGAACTGAACCAGAATGTCAAAATCAGCTCTCAAATTGTACAGGGATAGCAGACACAGCATGATGAAACTGTGAGTTGACTGTGACACTTCTGTTGGGTAGGTTGGGGTTTGTGGTTTGGGTCCTACCTGGAGAGTGAACCACAGATTGGGACAATAAAGCATATAGCTGTGTGCTCACACTCCCTGGCTTCACAGGAGTGAAGGGACGGTTGCTCTCTAGTGGTCACTGCCTGGTCTTTTCCTGGACTAATGCTTCTTAGAAGTCTCGTTCCTAAAACAAGTGATCCTTCTGTATCAGATCCTGGAAATAATACAACTATATGCCTTTGAAATAAATCCCTTAGAGCACAGTGTTCCTTCCCATGTGCAAAAATAAGTACATGAAAATCAGTTTCAATCTGTCCTGAAGCAGTTTCTTACCTAATTTTTAGGTTTAAGAAAACAATGTACTAGTTACTAATTTTCAGCTTATGTTAATCATTTAATATTTACTATGCATTTTGAGCCTACTTTTATAGAAGTTACAGCCAACAGTCATTGCTTTCAATGCAAGTGCTAGTGGACAACTGTAGCTCCAAAAAGGAAAAAGTGAAAACACATTTCTGTGATTAGTTTTCCAGTTTGATTGGTGGGGGTTCGATACTGGCATAGGAGTTCTGCCTCCCTCTTGTGGCTGCATCTTCTACTTTCGACTTGGAAAAGAAAGATTTACAGTGCAGCCACAATCAGAGTTCAGGATAGTTACCTTCCTGATATGTCTCCTCCTCAAGTTTAATAAAACCCCCCATTATGTAGGGAATCTCCCATACACAAAAAAAAAAGTGTCTAGCTACAGGAGAGATTCTTTTTCACTCTCGTGTGGGTATGACTGAACACATTTGATAAAATCAGTGGTGATTCATGTTGATTACATTTTGTAATTGAGCCTGAATGTTTGGATTCAAGTCAGCCAAATGTATGAGCTCCACCTAGAAGTTACTAAGACATACTCCAGGGGATGTGGTATTTTCAAGTAGTGTAAAAACTCACGGCCTATACATTTTAAGATATCACATTGTCCTTTCCTATCATCTTCCATTTAAATATCACATAGTCCTTTTCAGACATTAAGAAATCATTCTATCTGAAGAGTTAAGTCAAATAAAGGACTGTACCTCTCAGATGATAAGAAAACCAAGATAGCATTAAATTGTTGCCTTGGAATGATACAGCCTCAACCAAATACAGATCTAATGTCCCTCTGCTGTTCCCTAACCCAGAATAACACCTCCCTTCAAGGTCCTTAGCAGACTTACAGCACTTGTAGGGCGATTTACCTTAAGTGTGTCTGCCCTGTGCCCTTGTATTCTTCACTCCTTTGCAATTTACACTGATATCAGTATAGCACATTGCCTAATGCAACATTCAGAAAGAGATGTGAATTATGTCTTGAAAGCCATAGCTGTAAACTGGGCAGGAGGAACTTGGAAATTTTTGGAAAGAGAATAAACTGCACAGCTTTAACACTGTCGCTGGTCATCTTGCTTTGTCAGGTCTGAAAGAAAGTGAGTCTATAGTTCTACACCACTGTTACTTGGCTGCTTCCTTCAGCTTCATCTCCAATTTCATCTGGCTTTGGCAGCAGGGCAAGGGACTTGCTCTGACCACACATACCTTTATGTAACTGTCCAAGTGATGTCATAGATATTATCACTTTGGCTTTGAAGGTACTCTCTCTGCTTCACATGAGATGATACCCATCAGCACCTCCTTGACAGCTGGCCAGTGAAAACATTAATGGGAGCTGAGCCCAGCTGAGCTCTGAGCACAGACTCTGCCAGGGGCTGGCTGCAGTGACAGCTAGAACTTCCTGGGGAAGATCATCCCTGGTGCCTACAGACCACATCCAGTTAGAGCTGTGTTGGGCCCTCACTCTATAACTGTTAGCACTGTGTCTGCATCTGAACGGATGGGTCAGAGGATGCAGCAGTCCTTCCACTTCAGACAAATGCATCTGTCTGAAAACTCTATAAACTACAAGTGCTGCTTTTTGCTCAGCAGGTGCTCTGCCCATTCCCATAAAACAGTGCAAGCAAAATTGCAGGTATAGCAGATGTGACAGGATGTCTCACTAGAAATGTTTTCTTTCATCAGAGACAAAGCTGTGCTGACTACTAATCCACCCAGACTTTGTCTGTGGGAGAAATGAGATGGCTGATGACAGTATGTCGTGTTGAAAATCTAGGAGGATTTGTAGTGGAAGATGATGCTTAAGATGGAAAAACAATCTTCCATCCAAAGTGGCAAGGCGGGGAGTAGGAGCAAGCAGCTGAGGGAAAATGTGAGCTCCACTCTGTAAGCACAGCTCCACATTTTTTACATGTTTGCAGCTGTCAGAATCTTGGTATGCCCCAGACTCCTAGGTTACACATCAGTTACCATGAAGACTGGAGCAGAGAGGAGCTCTGGAAATGGATCACAGGTTAGGAGTGGCAGTAAATGCCTAAGGCGGGGAGTAGGAGCAAGCAGCTGAGGGAAAATGTGAGCTCCACTCTGTAAGCACAGCTCCACATTTTTTACATGTTTGCAGCTGTCAGAATCTTGGTATGCCCCAGACTCCTAGGTTACACATCAGTTACCATGAAGACTGGAGCAGAGAGGAGCTCTGGAAATGGATCACAGGTTAGGAGTGGCAGTAAATGCCTAGGGTAGCTCCATT
>NW_008687037.1:0-6943 GCF_000695815.1 Acanthisitta chloris | reverse complement strand
TTTCCTTTATCTCAAAGCCAGGGACTCCGGTTGCCCAGTAGTCCTCACAGTAGTGCAGCTTTGCAGTTAGATAATTAGCCTCAGAACGAGAACTGCACATTAACTGCTCACAAGCCATAGGGTGGCTCCAGCTGAGTTCATGTTCACTGTTCCTCACTGGGAAGACTGAACACAGCCAAAACTGAACTGGAGTTATTTACTGCAAATTCCAACCAGTCCTGTGAAATACAACTCTAGGACTCATCTACGGGGAAAAAATAATAAGAGAGAAAAAAGATTCAGCTTTTCTGCCTGATGCCTCTCATGCTGGATCCCAGAGGAAACATACGATGACCTCTGAAAAGGCTGCAAACTGTAAGACACACCCATGGTTTTTCCATGAAAACTCTAGACTCCTTGCCCTTAAATCAGCACTAAATGATCCTCAGCAACTCAGGAGCTTGTGTGGTTTGCAAGATCACTCACTTGGGCACAAAGTAACGCGCATAGTAAGTGGGAGGCAGGGAGCATCGGAAGCGGTGCAAACCTGCCTGGCACAAAAGGATTTTTAGCAGACACATGAGCACGTGGCTGAGGGACAAACCGCTGAGTAAAATACACCACAGCACATCTCTGCTCGGCAGCAGCTGCTGGTGTGCTGTCTCCCCCTTAGCCAGCCGTGTCAGGCAAGCTGAGGCTATGCAAACACACACACTCCCAGAGGAATCACAGGGTTATCAGGCACACAGACCAGCACCGTGTCGTAGTTACACACTGCACATTTGTACTGTGGCATACCCCAGGGTCATTATCCTAAGTCACCACACGGAGCCTGAGCTATGTAAGGCTTCTGAAGACACACTATATAGATCACTCTACAATTTTTTCTCTATGAATATTTCACTCTCTGACGCTTGTATATATCAGGAATAACTTCACTGAAGTTAGTTCAGTTCTGCCGTGGACCTTTGTACATCCCAGCTGCTGGCTGTAATATATGACAGCAATAACATTTATCAGCATGCTAGGCAAAGCTCTGCTTTGGATCAGTACTATAGGACATTGCATGTTAGGAGACTAATTGGTATTTTAAGTGTGGCGTTTTCGTTATGGGACTTCTTTGTTGCTTGGCTTCATGGATCAGAGCCAGCAATATTTTGGCTGTTGTCAGAACCTCATCACAGTTGAGTAACTGTGATTCATAACAGTCACGGTCTGAGTGATTAATGTTACTACTTAAAAAGCACTTCAGCAAGGTAGTAATGCAGAATGTGTAACTCGAAGGTACTCCTTTAGCTCTCACCTTTTCAGAGAAGCTCTAACCTTCAGAACTTTAAGGACTTTTTTTTTAGCTATTTAAGAATCAGTACTCTGTATTCAAATTATGATTCATTCAGTTCGTGGAGACTTAAGCATTAGGTCACACAAGTATACACATGGGAAAAATGAAGGGGTGGTCTACGCCCTAAGACCAGTAATCTTCCTACTACAAGTATTAGAGCTTGCTTACAGCAAGCAGGGTGTGCATTTTAGTAATGGCCAATTCTTCTTCAATAAAAGGAAGCCCGGAGACTTTTCTACATGACAAAGCATTTGGCAATAATGCTGTTTTGAAGCATTTCCTCCTCTGGTCACTTATTGCTACTCCTGTCAGCTCTTTCAGTCACACTAACACGTCTTTTGTGAGGCTGCCCTATGAACTAGATGAGGAAACTGATCCAGGTTAAAAATTAGCCAGCACAGAAAAAAAAAAAAAAGAAAGAAAGAAAAAAAAAGGGCACAGCAAGGAACTGGCACAACTGCAAAAGCAGATTGTGGTGGCACAGGGACAGAACGAACACACAGGGGTATGGGAAGGAAGTACAAATGCCTGAAATCCTCATTATCACTGAATGCTTGGGGGTCGTGGGAAAGACAGGGTCAGTGTCTCAATTAAGTTTTGCCTTTATGAGCTGAGTGTAGATTTGCCCATCAGAAACATGAAAAAAGCAATCTCTGATCCACAAATCTATGATAGCAAAAATCTCTACTAAGGTATAAATAAGTGCTGCCCATGACAACAGCCTGGAATACAGCTACTTGCCCCCTCCAGATGTGACTGACCATTTACGAGAAACAGCTGCTGTAAAGACCACAGTGCACATGTGAAGGGATTTTTCAAGGGAGGCTAAGGAAAGTCGATTCCCTAAGCAGAGGAGGTATAAGCGGTCTTAGAAAAGGAATAGTTTTGCAAAATCTGACATGGAGTTTGTGTGTAAATCAGAGAGGGAACTGTGGTTCTGCTAGAGGATAAATCCCAGCATTGAGAGGAAAGGGTCTAGCAGTTAGTGACAGCTTTACAAGAAAGTCTTCTGATTGGTCCTCTGGGGTTTGTGGCACTGTCACTCAGTCTTTGAAGGTCTGAGAGGTCTGTTGAAGACAGGTGGGGACAGGAGTTAGTCACCTGCTACTGTAGTCTTCTGTGAAGATGCAGCTTGGATATTTTGTTTGGGGCTTTCTCATGTTGGCAGCTATGTGGCTCTGACTGTGTAACTAAGCATGTAATTTTACTGTCCAGTTCAAACATGCCCTAATGAGAAAGGTGTATATATTAGCTGTTTTCAAGCCACTATCTGTATGCTGCAGTAAAGAATCTATATTAAAGAAAAGCTATTTGTATTTCCTACTTTGCTTCAGTAAGCACTTGATAAGAACAGAGCAAGCCTGAGAAACTAAAAGTCTAATAATGAAATAGAAGCTTAATGTGGAGCAAGACTTTTTTGAAGGCCTTGTCAGCACTAGCACTTCAAAGCTGAGACTTTGGTGAAACCTTGTCTGACCTCTACAAGGTCACAAGAGACAAAATACGTTGCTGTAGGATGACAAGGTTTGGTTCTCTGTGGGCTGTTGAATTGTACCGGTGCTAGACCCTTAAAACTGGTGTTAGTGTGCCTTGGTAAAGCACATTGATCTGCTTCAGATTCTAGAGATGAGAGTAAATCCAACTAGGAGACTAGAGATGCCTTGCAATAAGGGTGATGAGAGCTATGTCATTCCATTTCTGCCTTATGAAAAAAATTTTGGTGGGAACCTATTGCTGAAGGCAAGAGGGTCATGTTTTCTGGTTTTTGTTTCCAGCTAGTAGATCATGGCAAGCAGACTGTTAGGAGAATGTCCTGGGAAAGTACAGATACAGTCCTGGGAACGCACCTGGGAATGCAGTGTACAAGCAAGGCTCTGGAGATAGTAACTTATATATAGATAGGGAGTAACTCAGCTTGGCAGAAGGCAACTTAAACTTGGCAGAAGGCAGGGGCAAGTTGTCCTTGAGGGTGAGACAAACAAGTTTGAGACAAACAGCTAAGAATGCAGCCAAGCCTGAGAAAGTAAGAAAGAATCGTCACAGCTGTAACCACAAGTAGGGAGAGTACCTGAATGCTATCTTTAGAGCTTAGCCAATTTTAAATGATTGATAGTTACATGCTTGCCATGCACTGTATAAAAAAGAGCCTGTCGGACAATAAAGTTGGAGCTTGCTTTATCACTCACACTGAGTCGGCCGCTTGCATCCTCGCGCGGAACTTTCCCAGCATCTCTTAATATAAATTTTACACCTTTTAATTAAGGAATTTTTATAAAATACCTGAACACTGTCTGAAGCTCATATCACATAAGTTTTGTTACGTGTCAGCATCTTTTCTGACTCATGAGGGCTGGCTGCATCCAGAAAAGCTTCAGTATGATGTGTCTGCTGCTAACTTCTGCCTGTGACCAACATTTTGGATTGTGGCTTGGGCCACTTACTTTTTGGGGGTCTTTTAGCTCTGTGGGGACACACACACACACACACACACACACACACACACACACACAAAAAAAAACCAAACAAACCCTCACCCTCCGACAAACAACTAAAATTCCTCAAATTTTATTTAAGGTTCTGAAACCTTATTTATTTAAGCCTTCTGAAAAGTGTTGAGTGACTTAGCTTGTTTTAAAAGAAAGAGTTTTACTGGGTGAAAATTGTATGCTGTCTTCATGCCTGAAGTGGAAGACTCTGCCAGGATAACTACAATAGCAGACTGGAAATGTGAATGAGACAATGAAGCCTAATCTGGAAGGTGTACTGATGGTGAGTCTCATTCTGCCACGTGTTAAGATTTGCTCTCCTGTAATATAGTTAAGACCAATTTTTGTTTTCCTTGCTCAACAACACACCCCCCCCGGGGGGAGAGGAATCAGTTGACATGATCACACTTAACAAGTGTGAGCAACAAAACTTAACAAGTGTTCTGTTGTTTCCAGAACTAAGAAATTATAAACCACTATGTCAGCAATGCCGCAGAGTAGGTACTCTATGTATTGCTGTATGATCAGAAATGTCTTCAAGGAAAAATATGTGCATGCTGATATGGATCTGGTGTCACAACTGCTGTTGCTGTAATGTCCATCATCACTATGGAGTTCAAGCCTAGACAGCACAATGGCTAAGACAGAAGTGTCCACCCAACAGCAAAGCTGATGTTATTGCTAAACCTGGTGAAGCCACACTGAGTTGACAGTGGTAGAAACAGACAACAGACAGGATAACACACAAACTTAATTCATGCTTGCCCAGCAAACAGAGGAGAATGCTGGCAGATAAATACAGATAACTATAAAAGTAATGCTGTTATGCAGCTTATGCCTTCCAATGCTACCCAGGCTATCTGTGTTGCTCATGCACCTGTGGTGCATGTGTGCATGTGTGCTAGTGTAGTCCAACAAGATGCTAAATGAAATAGAATCCCCTAACATCCACACAAGAGGCAGCTGTGATGCCAGGGAAAACCAAGGTGAACAGACTTCAGCAAGCAGCAAACTTGCTTGACTCCCCAAGCAGCCGCTGAATTGCCATGAATTAGATGGACCATTAGCCTGACTCAATGGGGCATTTCCCACCAGAGCTTGATTTTGTTCACGACAGAGGCACTCAGGGGGTTTTGCAGTGCTGCACCACAACTGGATGATAGTGCCTGAGAAATTGAGAGAGGGCCACGGACACAGGTCTTACCTTCTGGGAAGGCAGTCTGGTAAAGTCTGGAAAGGAGCAGAATACCAGACTGACACAGTACTGCTAACATGCCTCGATGTTAAACTTGTTAACTATTCACTGAGCTACTCTGAAAAACTGGGTGTTCCAGGGAAGGAAACTGCAGCCATGCAGTGCCTTATTTTGAAAACAAGAAGGGTATGAATGGCAATCTGATTTCTTCCTGGTGACAGGCCATGACTCATTTCAGGAGTTTCACTTCACAGTGAAGTACAAACTCCCAGTGAGAGATTACTACCTTCCTGTCAAAGGCACTGGAAATCAAGTAACACTAGCACCACAAATCCCTGCAATTCATTTCTCAGACCACAAATTAAGGTTTCTGAGGGGTCAGACCCTCTTCAGTCCTGTTGGCTGTGCTATGCAGATGGAAAACTCCAGGACAAAGGTGGAGTTGGACAGGTGAGAATGGCAGAACTTTGTAAACTATGCTATTTTTTGTCTGGGGCTGCAGCAATATTCACAGTGAATAGTGACTTCGTCAGCAGACACATTGCAAACCAGTCACTCCCTACACCAAGTCTGCACTCCAGCAGGGAAGGTGTTTGTTACTGTATGTCCTGGGTTGCAGTGTGGGGGTAGCCAATGGTATGTATTCTATTGGAGTCTCCACGAGCTGTTAAAGCAGGTGGGGCAGTGATCGTTATCTGTTTGTCCCCATGGCTCCCTCAGGGGCTGCCTCTGTTTAATGGGCTGTCAGGGACCCAGAGCAAGCATAGAGTTACTTCGTCCCATTGTGAGATGCTTCACCCCAGGGGGGGAGCCAAACATTCCCACATGGGGGTGGGGAGCCAAGCATTCCCACAGGGATATAAACTGGGGTTCCGACCAGCACAGATCCCTTTTCCTGCTGGATTCCCAGAGGACAAGAGCTGCCGCTGGACCTTCATGAGAGGGCCGGATCTGCGGGATCATTGCTCCATCACCCCAGGACTGCAGCCACCATTTAATCGGACTACTTTCTGACTTTGTCAGAGATTTTTGGGTGGTTTTTTTGTACTGTTGCATTTGTTGTTGTTTTTCCTATTAAATTGTACTTCTGACTCAGGGTCTCTCACCGATTTGCTTTCAAACCAGTACACTGTAGAAACAAAAGGTTTTGAGGAATAGGAGGGGAAGGTTTCTTGTACCCACTATACTAACCAACTCCTTCCCACCAAAAGGTATCAGGCAGGAGTTCCTGAACTTGTTACTTGGTCTAGTTACCAGTTCAGACTTCAGGCTAAAGGTAACAATTTACACCACAATAACTGTTTGAAGAGATGTAACCTGCAATGCCTTGTGTATGCCAGGTCAGAATTCAGTGCTGTTTCTCACTTGTACTTGAGGAGACCTTACCCAGGTGAGTTACTTCTGGAGATCTAAGGCACCAGTGGAGCTCAGAAGCTGTCCTAAGGGCTGAGAGAAGGTGGTAGTGATTAACTTTGATGAAAAAATACTCATAGCTGATAGTATTTTCCCATATTCCATAGCTCTCGCAGATTGCCATAGAGCAAGGGGACAAAGTGTGAATGGGAGAGAAGGCAATAGAGGGGGAAATGGAAGTTAAGCAGGCTGGGAGAGCTCTGATAACCTCCTGCACAGCTGGGCGATCCTACTGCCATCAGTTCTGCGAGGACTCTGTGGGACAACGTTAGCAGTGCTGCCTCAGTCTGGCATCTACTGCCATCGAGTCCGTGAGGAACCGCTAAAAGCAGCAGTGCTGCAAATCAGCGAGCACTTGCGGGCCATAACAAGACCCTGACGGAGGATACTTGTAAATTCACTCAGCCCCAGGCCAGGCGGCGGCACAGCCCCTCGGCCCCTTCCCAACCGCTCCTGAGGGGAGACAGCAGCGCTCGGCGGGCAGAGCTCGGGGCCAGGCGCCATTGCCGCCCCGCAGCGGCGCCCGCA
>NW_008687036.1:5023-21910 GCF_000695815.1 Acanthisitta chloris | reverse complement strand
ATGCCTTTTTTTCTTGCTTTCTGTAGGGCACTGCAGTTCTGGGAGGTGAAGTTCAGGAGCAGATCGTTTCTTTACCGCCAGGTACTGTTTGCTGCTGTGTCCTCCAAAAACCAAAGTGTTGTTGCCACTGATTATTTTAGCAATGCTACTGCCATTATTGATGGTTTTAGCAGTGTTGCAACCCTGTGTGGTTCCATCTCTGTGCAGAACTGCTGTGGAACACACACAGGGACCTGGGACCAGAGAGGTGTGAGGCTCTGTGTCCTCCCTCTTCAATCTTTTGTGTTCAAATGAATGGCTAAATTCACCAAATCGTGTGGGAGGATGGAAAGTTTTGTTTTCCAGCCTTTGTCCTTGTAGTCTGAGTGGTAAAACCCCACAGACATGTGTTCTTGCTCTGCTCAGTGGCTCTGGGCCCAGGAAAAGCTGCCTGGAATTTTGATTTCTGGCTTTGGAGCATGAAGTGCTGCCCAAGGAGAGAGCTGGGAAGGTCTGATCCAGCTGTGCAGGATCTCTCCCTCTGCCATGGAGGTCTCCACTGGGTTTTCTTGGAGATAACTCCACTGGGGCTTTGATGCTATCCCCGTTTTCTTGGAGATAACTCCACTGGGGCATTGCTGCTATCCCTAGGGGGGACAATTCTCTTCCCAACTTAACAGCTCACCTCATTAGGGAAGAGCTGCCTGTTCTGTTTGTCTCTCCTGGCCTTGGCCACACTCTGGAGCCAGAGAAGAGGCAAGAGAGGGTTGGGAGGAGAGGGGGTGTTCTGTGAGAACAGCAAGCAGCTATTTTTTTTCTTGTGTTTTGACAAAGCCCATTTGTTTTTTCTGCTGTGCCAAGTCGTGCTCTGGCAGCTCTGGCAGTGGGTGTCTGCAGGGAGCAGGGGAGGAACAACAACCTGCTTGGGAAGGGCTTGAAATGCAGCAGGGTTTGCTTCATCAGGTGCTCTTGGGACAGGGAGGAAAAGCTGGTGACCACTGAGTGCGTTAGAAGTGATTCTAACCTGAGCATCTCCCTCTGCTTTGCACCAGAACGAGACTAGACTAGGTGAACCTCTGATCTCACCTCATGTTGCTGCTATAAGTATTGACATCTGGATGTTTTTATTAGAGAAAAGGGTTAAACCACCCCCAAAACTCTGTGTATATCTATCTTGCTGAGCAGCCTGCAGAAGGGGAGGACACCCAGCACGTGGCTGGTCTGGATGTGTACTCTGCTGTTTCCCAGAGAACTTCAAGTGTGGAGACATCAAAGCTGAAGTCATGGCATGCAATGACCTCTAGTGAGGGTGGATAAAATAACAGATGTGAAGGATCTGTGCTGCTCTGTGCCATCTCCACGATGGGAGAGACAGCACTTGCCTTTGGGTAAATACATATTGCTTTGTTGGACCTTCTTGTGGAGTGATAAACATGACCAAGTTGTTTGGAAGACTTGAGTTTATTCTTTTGTACATGTTGATGGATCAGAAACTCAGAGCAGTGCTGCACTGCAGTGAAGTTTGGGAGAGCTTTGAAAGGTCATTAAGAGGGTGAATGTTTATTTAGGCTAAATGGCTGATGTGTGTAGGCACCACACAGGGAGAAGCAGAGGTGGAGAAACAGTGGTAGGGAACTGGGGATGGAGAACTAGAGACAGGGAACTAGAGATGGAGAACCAGTGATGGAGAAGCAGCACTTAATGTGCAGGTGGCATTGGCAGCTCCAAGGTTATTCCCTCCTGGGATAACCATGGCTCCTAGGGATAGAGGAGAAGCTCTTTAGCCAAGAGGATGCTGCAGTGTGAGAGGTGTTAGTGCAGGAGGTGAGCACTGAGATGTGATCTCTGCTAACCCACCAGGTCTGGAGGTGCTGAGTGTGGAGGGAGGGAAGGGAAGCTGTGACATGCAGAGGTGTGTGAGATAGCAGTTTGCTGGTGGGCTGTCCTCTTTGGGTGAGGGGGGTTTTTTCCCTTTTTTTGGCTTTCTGAGAGAGAAACAAGCCCCTACACATTTCCCCCACCTGAACACAGTGTTGCTCATGTGTTAAGAACCTGTGAGCTCAGCTCCCCAGCAAACATGTGAGCTTCCTGCCACGGAGCAGGGTGTGGGTGCTGCTGCTGCTGAAACAGAAACCAGCCCCTGCTCAGCTTTCTTCCCACGGGTGAGGAGAGCAAGCCTTGCTCCAAGGCAGTGCCATGTCCCCAAGGCAGTGCTGTGTAGCTGGAGATCATTGTGTTACAGGTCTTGTGGATGCCTTTAGTTCTAGGAAGGAAGGACCCCATCAGGGCAGAAGAGAGGCAGCCCCTACAGTCCCTGCTAAAAGGAGAAAGGACACCTTTTCCTGCAGATTTTGGGGTGACTGTGACTGCTGGGACATGCTCAGGGGTTAAGGGGTGATGATCTTTCTGAAGGAATAGTTAGGCAAAAGGCTCTTCCCTCAGAGGTGTTTGGGCACTGGAACAGGGTTAGGTTGGATATCAGGACAAGGTTCTTCCCTCAGAGGTGTTTGGGCACTGAACAGCTCCCAGGGCAGTGGTCACAGCCCCAAACCTGACAGAGCTCAGGGAGTGTTTGGACAACACTCTCAGGCACAGGGTGCATTGTTGGGGTGTCCTGTGCAGGGCCAGGAGTTGGACTCAATGATCCTTGTGGGTCCTTTCAGCTCAGGATATTCTGTGTTTTTATGAACCCTCTTGAGTGAGTCTGGCTGTGACTTGAGATACTTCAGTGCCACCTAAAACAAGGGTCAAGGCATTGTTTGCTGCCAGCACAAGTGCAGAGCTCTGGACAAAAGTTCCTCACCTCCTTTTAGGGTTTACAAGAGCATCTCCTAAGCTGTTCTCTCTTTCTGCAGGTGAGGAGAATGGTTGGGGCTCTGGTTGCAGTTGGCCTGGGGAAGTTAACACCTCATCACATCAAGGAGTTACTGGAGGTAAAAGATGCAATGGCTTTTCCATCCAATGCCATGGCTCCACCCTCTGGGCTCTTCCTGAAATCCGTGGAGTACAAGGAGGCAGGTGGGTGAGTGCAGGGTTTGGTAGGGGCAGAGCTCAGGGAGCAGTGACACTCATGACCTGTTTTCAGCCTGTTCATCATCACCCACACACAGTTGGGGTTGGAAGAACTAGACACAGAGATGTTTACAGCAGTTGATATGGAAAGATTGTGTCTTTTTCTCCTGTAGGTTTCCCCCTCTTACTTTCAGGTTAGTGAGAGAGTTGTTCTGTTGAATTGGAACGATGCTTTAAATTCTCATCAGTCCTTGTTTTGTCCCAGCCCATGTGTAAAGACCAAATCTGTGCTGTTTACAGAGCCAGTTCTGCTCACTGGCTTCTCCCTTGGTGTTTCTGAGAGGATTGTACAGACTGGAGGACAGAGCAGATCAGTCTGTGCTTCTGTGCTGACTCTTAATTTAACAGCAGCTGATTTGGAAGTGCTCCAGGCCAGGTTGGATGGGGCTTGGAGCAACCTGGGCCAGTGGAAGGTGTCCCATGCCCGTGGCAGAGGGTGGGACTGGCTGAGCTTTGAGGTCCTTCCAACCCAAACCATTCTGGATCCATTTGAACTAGCAAATAGATGTAATGGAAGTTGGACATCCCTTCTAGGGAGAGTAGATATTTAAGCTTTGAGGGTTGAGCTGTGGTGAATCCAGTGCCCATGAAATGTGGATACAAAGGACTTCCACCACCCTCAGACCTTCTCCAGGCTGCCTTGGCTCAGCAAACCTCATCCAGGTGGGCTTGGAGTGTGCTCTGTCCTGCAGCACTGAGGGACTCAGGGGAGCCTAAGGAAGATGGAGGGAAAGAAAGACAAGGAGCTGGAACATAGCTCTGAGATTTGCCCACAGATTTGAAGTGCTTTCAGGTGGTTCAGTGCAATCTTTTCCCCTAAATCAAGGTTTTCTTGTTTGTTTTTTTTCCCCCTCTCAGATTTGAACCCTCCAGTTGCCCCAGGAGAATAGGAGCTGTGTGGGATGAGCAGTGCCTGAAAGGACTGTTGTGGTGGCTGTGGGATGGAGGTTGGCCAAGTGCTCTTTGCACAATGCACAGCCTTGTCTCAATAAAAATCATTGACTGGAGGCATCTTCCTATCATTTGTTCCTGCCCTGAGACCGCCAAGGGGGAAGGAAGAACAACTTTCTCAGTAACTGCTTCTTTTTGGCTTTTCTCTGAAATTCTCATGCCTGTCTGGGGAGGAGGGAGGAGTGGAGCTTGTTTTGTGTTCGTGGGGTTGTTTTTGTCCCCTCTGTGGTGTGTGTGGCTGAGAGTGGAGGAGAATGTACCATTTCCTCTCCGACTCCTGTCCTCCAGCTCTGCCTTAGCACAGCACAGGGCAAGGCACAACTGCTGCTGCTTCAGGGGTGACTGACACCCTTTGAGTCCTCTCCTCACCAGCACTCACTCCTCTGCTGCACTGCTTTTCCTCACCCCCTTTTTTGGTCCAAAGCCATCTCTGTTGGTTGCACTTAGGATGTGGCATGGGCAAAGTTCCTCTGAGGTGCCTTCGAAGGGTTCTCATGGCCCCAGCGTGGGCTGGTGGCACAGGAGCAGCACAGGAGTGAGTCAGGGTAACCCTTTGGGCCCCTTGTCACCTCCTTTTTTGCTGTTTTTCTATGGTGCAGCAGTGCTGGGATCTGTCAGGGATCTGAGGGCATGTGGCTCAGTGCAGAGAAGGGAGCAAAGAGCTCATATTCTTCTTTTCTTTACCTTTTTTTTACCACTCTGCCCTCAGGTTCTGCTTACCCAGGCAATAAAACACACATGGGGTAACCTGTGGGGCTTTCCCTCCTGAATGACACCAGAATCTCTGTCTGGTTTGGTTAGAAAATGACTGTGAGAAGGGCAAGTTACAGGGAAGATGAAAATACTGACTTCTGGAGTTTCCAGAAGAAACAATCCCAGAGTTAACACTCCTGCAGTGGGAGCAACATGAGGCTGAGCTGCCTGGAGTAACCATGATCACCTCCCTGAGAGAAGAACTGCAGAGAGACAGAGTTTGGCAGAGCAGAGAGACATGTTTGGCCTCCATCTCCCTTCCCGTGTAGCTCTTTATTCCCTCAGGGACTCATTCCCAAAGAAGAACACACCAGCTGGGAGGAGTCCTGGGTCTCCACCATGGAAGAGGAGAGGTTGAAGCAGTTGTGATGCTCTTCTGGTACCTGTTGGTGCTTTCCTGCTGGAGGAGGAGCTGGAGGTAAGGATGCTGAGCAGGTTGCAGGGATTGTTCAGCACAAGCATTTGGGGCTTGTCCAGCTGTGCCAAACCTCAGTGTGCTCCTGTGTTTTCAGTCCAAGGTTTGCCCAAAAGGCAGTGGCAACATTCCCTTGTGCTTCCTCTCCTTGAGGGAAGTGAGAGTGGAGCTCAAGGCCCATTTGGGTGTCTCAGACTGGTACCTGGTGCCAGAGGGGCAGGTCTTGGCTGCTGGGTGGGAGGGGAAGAGGGACAGGAGGTGATCAGTGGTGGCTTTGGGTGGGAGTTTTGTGTCTCCCTCGTGCAGTTGGTTCATGGAGAGAACTAACACACTGGTGCTCTGTCCCCAGTTTGGGGGAGACACTCTAGCACGACAAGTGGTGTCTTGGATCTGAGTGACATCTCATCATCATGAGCTTCCTGTGGTTTCTCTCTGCAGAGCAACGTGGCAGAGCTCAGCACTTTGGTGTTCAACTCTCCCCAGAAGAGCTGAGCAGTGTCCTCAGAGCTGTGAGGGCTGTGGTGGACTCACCTGCAGCTTCAGCACGAGATCTCAGCTCTGGTAAGTTCACTTTCTAACTGCATTTATTGTAAGTCTTCACAGGGCAGAAAAATACTCAGTACTTAGAGTGTTTGGGGGTTTATCAAGCCCAATGTGGCTGCAGGCTCAGGTATCAGCACTTCTCACCAGCCACAGTCCCCAAATTCCTGTTACTGAGGTCTCTGCATGTTTCCCAACTTGTGGTCTCAATAAAGACCTTATCAAATGCAGGAACTGAGCAGCAGGTTCAGCTCTCCAGGCAGGAGTTGAGGAATAAATTAAGTGGCAAACTGCAGTGAGCACAAAGTGCTGTTGAGGGTTTTGCTTTGCTCTTTTAAATGCCAGAGCAGCTGCTAAAAAAATCAATCTGAAGACACTGAATTCAAGATGCTCTTTTTAGCATCACAAAATGCAGCATCAGAGAAGTTCTGCACAAACTTCCTGTCTGAAGAACTTTTTGGAATGTCCAGCATTAAATATGCTTATTACCAAGAGGTATTTACCATTTTATGCTGGTGCATTACTAGTTCTTTTCAGCTGATTCAATCTGGGCATCCCATCCATGGGGAGATCTGATTGTTTGACAGTGATGCTTTAAAACCAGAAAAAACTCCTATTTGACCAAAGTTTAAAGCCTCAACCTTAGGTTTATATGAAAACATTTCTAATAATGAACCCCAAATCCAAGAGAAACGCTGATAGATCTTTTTTCTGTGTGTCTGTAAATCAAATCACTGCACAAGAAACAGGTTCTGTGGTGCTTTTTTTGTCTGGCTGGAAGAAACAAGAACCTTCCCCAAAACCTACCCAAACACAAACCCAACCCAACAGCTCTGGGGAAGCAAAAGTGAATCTGGAGTTTGACCAGACTCCATACTTTTCTGTGGTAGATGAGTCAATCTGGTCACTGCCACTCTGGGAATGTCATGTGGGGTCTGGGGCAGGTGGGGAAGGACTGGGGGGATTTGGCTGGAGAGAAGCAGCAGCTCCTTGGCCTCTCCCTTAGGCCTTTGCCTTGCCCTTCCCCAGCTGCACTGTGGACCCACAGAAGCTGCTGTTCAGTGGCTCTTACTCTGCCAAACACCAAGATAAATGTTGTTTCAGGTCCTAAATTTGTGGCTCAGCCATGCCTGGTTTGGGGTTAATGTTCCTGTGTTTACAACCCCTTTACTCTTAGGTGCAAGACCTGTAGGCAGATCCTTCTCTGCTTGAAGTGAAACCACCTTTTTTTTTTTTTCCCTTCTCATGTTCCACTTATCTCCTTTTGATGGCTTTGCCTTTATTAGACAAACAACTGTGGGGAGGAAGTGTGAATTCAGTTTCCTTTGGAAAGTACCCAACTCTTTGTAGTTTTGTGCTTTGGGGGCCTCAACTTTGGGAACATTGAGCACTTCGGGGCTGAGTTCATCTGCTCAGGTGTCTGTGTGTGGTTCATTTAGATTTTTATTTTTTTTTCCATGAGATGGAAGTTGCAGTGTTGGAGTGCAGTTTATTGCTTGTGTGACGTGGGTGAGCTGGATGAGGTGTCCTGCTGGTGCAGTGCTTCTTTCCCCTGTTTCAGACACACAAAGCAGTGCTTTAGGCTCTCTTTGTAACATATGAGTGGTGTTGTCCCTCTGCCATGTACCTGCAGAGGTTTAGGAGACTCTGAATTCCTCCAAGAGCTTAGAGCATTCCCTGTTGTGTGTGAGCATCAGGTCCCTCTGTTGCTGCAGTGTTGTCTCCTTGGGATGGTAACTACTCTGTTCACTGTGTAAACTCAAGTGGTTGTGTTTTAAATGGTTGATTTTTATTTTTTGTCCCCTTATAGAACAATAAAGGTTGGAAGAGACCTTTAAGATCACTCTGAACACTCCAAGCCTCTGAACCACAGAGCTCACTGGGCTGGACATTGCTCCATTGTGCAGCTTTAACCCTCACCCAGTGGAGCTGACCCAACTCTCCAGAACCCCCTGAGGTAAGGGATGACTTCAAGACTTTCACCCCACACTGGATACACCTCCACTCCAGCACAAGCCATGGCAGGTGTTTCCTGGACTGAAGGAGGAGTCTCCAGTGAGACAGCTGGCAGTGGCAGTGCAGAGTTTGGGTTGGAAGCACATTTCCAGTATTCCATGTTTACTGTCACCTACAGCATTGTCTTTGTGCTGGGCCTGGTGGGCAATGCCCTGGCTCTGTACCTGCTGTCCTGCAGGGTGAGGCACACATCCCATTCCTCCATTTACATGCTCAATCTTGCCCTGGTGGACACTCTGTTTGTTTGTGTGTTGCCTTTTAAAATCCATTACCACCTGAACCAGAACAACTGGATCTTTGGGGACATAGCCTGTAGGATCACTGGGACTCTGTTCTACATCAACATCTACCTCAGCATTGCCTTTTTCACCTGCATCTGTGTGGATCGTTACGTGGGAGTGCTGCACCCCCTCAGCTACATCCAGATCAGAGCCACCCACTGCCTGGGGGTGGTCACAGCCCTCTGGGTGGTGGCTCTGAGTGTCACAGTGCCTCTCATCCTGGGGGGGCCTCTGCACAACGAGGGGCTGAGGAACACCACAGCCTGTTTTGAGAACTTCACCACGAGCAGCTGGACCCAGCGCATGGCGCCCTACAACATCCTGGCCTTGGTCTTTGGGTTTGTGATCCCCTTCTCCATCATCCTGGTGGGATACCCTCTCATTGCCAGGAGGATCTCCAGGATCAAGAGGAGTGTTTACAAGAGGAAGGCACTGAGAACTGTCTACATTGTCCTGAGCATCTGTGTCCTGTGTTTTCTCCCCTATCACCTCACTCACTTGCTGCACTTCCTGATGAGGAGCCAAGTCATCCAGGATGAGGCTTCCACCAAACTCATCTACAAGATGAGGAGAGTCACCTTAGCCCTTGTGAGCTTCAACTGCTGCCTCAACCCACTCTTGTACTACTTCACCTCTTCCAGCAAGAAGTGGCACTGCAACTTCAGGCTCAGATTCAGGTCTAAAATGGTGTTCACCATCTGTGACCAGAACTTTGAGAAGTCGTCCTCCTGTACTTATAAACTACAGCAGAGAGATGGAAATCAAACCCCCAGAGAGGAAATCAACTGAGCTCCTTCAGGTAAGTACAGTGCTGATCTTTCCAACTCATTCTTTAAAAACAAACCTACTATTTTTCCATGTGGTAGTTGTTAAATGGAGACAGCAGTGGAGGGAAGTGCTAACCAGTTGTGTGTTTTGATCAGCCAACTGGGACAGTCCTGGGGGAGCTGAATCCAGTGCTGAAACCTGCTCTGGTCATGGGCACTGATGTTTTGGGCTCATTCTGTTTCACTCTGGGGTGGGTAGAACACAGAGCTCTTTGCTGGGAAGCAGCACAGCCCAGGAAAGAGGCACTGGAGGGAAATCAGAGTCTCCTGATTGACACTGGTGGATCTGCTCAGCTCTGCTTGGCTTTTCCCTGCTCCTCCCTGGGGCACACAGTGTCCTGTTGGGGTCACAGGCTGCTGCCCACATTCCACAGCCAGACAGAAGTTTCTCAGCCCTCCCTGGGATCAATTGGCTTCCTGACAAGAGTTCCAGTGCAGAGTTTCCAGCACGGAGTGCCTGTGGATTCAAGCTGGACGTGGATTAATGCAAGTTGAGAGGGAACAGAGCCCAGGATGGATCAGTCAGTGGTCACCAAGCTCCTCCACACACTCACTGAGGGAAGCTCCTGCAGCAGCTGGCACAGCTCCTTGCACTGTGTGGGTCTCTCTGAACGTCAGAGCTCTCATTTTCAGTCAGTCTGTGATATAAACACAACATCTGACCCTTTTCAACCCTTTTCTTGTATTAACAGACCCATGTGTGGCTTCTGAGAAGTGCTGAGTTTTCCACCCTGTGAAATGTGACACTGGAGAGAATTTCTCATGTGTGGCTTATCAGAGACACCAGAAAACCTCAGGCCTGGCTGAGAAATCTGCTTAAACCAACAGTTTCCTTCAGAGGATGTGAGGGTTTGGTAACAGATGCAGACTCACTGTGCTGCTCCTTCCCACAGCACCCTCAGAACTGGCTGTGGGCACCAGGACTGTGAGAGCTGAGGACAGAGAGACACTGCCATGGGGTTTACTTGCCAAAAAGTCACTGCTTCCAGTTCCAAATGCACCAAACTCAGCCTAAAGGTCACACTGTGACCTGATGGGTTCCCAGACTGTGCTGGGATTGGCCCTGGAACCAGAACTGCCATGGAGCTGTGGTAAGGTGGACTGACCTGTGTTTGTTCATGCAGACACCTCTTCCCACCACCAGTTTGGCCTCTGGTCTCTCCCTGCCTGGATTTTTGCTTTGATTTTAGAGGAGTTTTCATCTATTGGTGAGAAAATTTGCTCCAATTTATCTAAACTATGGCAAATGATGACTCCTGTGTGGGTTTGGTAAGCCAAGTGCAAATCCTGGCACTGTACAAGGAGACAAGGAGAAGCTCAGAGGGAGCATTAGCACTAATTAACCTTGTGCCTTTCATCAGAGATTGCTATTTTTAGCCCTTTATAGAGTGTGGAAAAGCCTCTCAGCACTGCAGGGACTGTGCTCCTCAGCTAAGCACAGGCTTTATGATCTGGACAAAGGAAGAGCAATTTTTATTAGAGACTCCTTGCAGCTTTCCTGGAGGTTTTTTTTAGCTGTCCCTGAGGGGAGGATGCAGAATTGAGTTTTGCTGTTAAATAATCAGTACATTTAGGGCTTCATATTTTTGCCTCTTTTATACTTTGCATTGTGTTTCACTCAGCACTGCTGAGGGTTGAAGGGAAATGAGCTGTGGGGAGAACTTCTGCTTCACTGTGGAAAAACGACTCAAACTTATTCCTTAGGACTTAAAAAACAGGTTGGACCAACTCCTTGGATGTGTTTCCAAGGGGGGAAAAATCACAGGGACAGATTGGCAGTGTCACTGCAGTAATTGGACAAACACTGTAATTCCTTTATTAAAACAAAAGCAGGAGAAAACATTGACAACGTAAACAAAATAAACTCTTAAGTCTCTAACCTCCTGTGCTCTGCTCTCAGGTTGTGCTCTGGGGAAGGCCTTTCTTCAGCAGAGAGGTGAGATAGCTGCCCAGCTCCTCATCCTGGAGAGCAGAAAGAGAAATGGGATGAAAGGAAAATCTCCTACTTGCCTGTCCCACTTGAGGCAGTGAATTTAGCTCTGATACCTCAAAATAGGCTGAAATCAGCTGTGTTCAAATATGGAGACTTAGCCACAAACGCATTTCTAGGTGTTCCTTGAAAATATGGGTGCAAACCTGTCCTTTCTCAAAGGAACCTCATCCTGGAGAGCAGAAAGAGAAATGGGATGAAAGGAAAATCTCCTACTTGCCTGTCCCACTTGAGGCAGTGAATTTAGCTCTGATACCTCAAAATAGGCTGAAATCAGCTGTGTTCAAATATGGAGACTTAGCCACAAACGCATTTCTAGGTGTTCCTTGAAAATATGGGTGCAAACCTGTCCTTTCTCAAAGGAACTGGCTGCACTTCTAGGTGTTCCTTGAAAATATGGGTGTAAACCTGCCCTTTCTCAAAGGAACTGGTGGCTGCACCTGAGGGATGGAAATTTTCTGAGGAAAATCATCACTCCTGAAAGCAAGGAGCAAAGGACCATTGATTGTGTTGCTTTGCCTTCAAAAGGTGTTTCCTTGCTGGAAAGAGAATTGAATCTTATAGCCATAGAGACTCCTTTGAATGTAATGACTGTCTGATAAAATAGTGCTAAGATTAGACACAGTTTTCTACTAGTTTCAGAGTTTTACCTCTAAGAAATACAATGTAAAACACCTCCACACTCTCCACAGCAGCAGAGATACAGCTCAGTGGCCTCGAAACACAGATTTGTAATTAACTAAGTGTAATTACTCCAGAAGTTGCCTGGAGTTCAATGGTCCCAAGTGAGCACCGAATTCAGCTTGTACTGGTCAAGAAAACACCAGTGACTCACCTGATCTTCTTCAAAACCAGAGTGAGGAAGGCTCAACCCTCACAGCCACCCCCAGGGCAGGTTTGGACTGTAAGGAATTAAGGCCCAGAAAAATGTGTTCAGGTGTTCCTACCTGGTATGTCCAGGACACGAGCAGGACTTTGGTTCCCTGATCCTCTGAGTGTGCTGTGGCCTGGATAAGAATGGACTCCACAGTTATAGAGCCATCAGGGAGATGCTGCACTGAGTAATCCTTCAGGACCCTGGTAAGAGAGAAAACAGGATGGATTTGGGATGGACATGCACACAGCTCACCCCTGGGGCTCCATCCCAGCCCCCAACCTGCTGTTCCTCCTTCTGGCTGTGTGTGAGCCCAGGGAAGGGAGAATGAGGCTGAGCCTCAGCTTGCTTAGCTTGGGGCTTGTATTAATCATGGAGGATTTCCTACAGAATTTATTGCTGGATTTCCTGATAGATCTAACTCCAATCTGAGCCCTGTTCCTCTGGGCAAGGCACTCCAGACCCACCTGGTGGGACAAACAGCCTTTAAGGCACCTGTGGGACATGTGCTGGGGAAGCTGAAGGGACCCACAAGGATCATCAGTCCAACTCCTGTCCCTGCACGGACACCCCAACAATGCACCCTGTGCCTGGGAGTGTTGGCCAAACACTCCATGAGCTCTGTCAGGTTTGGGGCTGTGACCAGCCCTGGGGAGCTGTTCAGTGCCCAAACACCTCTGAGGAGTGATAAGCTCAACTCCCTCCCCAGGAAACATCCCAGCCCTGGGCTCAATCCCCCAGGCAGGCAGGGCCTCACCCCTTGAGGTGGTTGTAGACCCTGAGCACTGTCTCGTGCTCCTTGCGCGGGTCCTGGATGTGCACGCGGCAGGTGAAGCGCAGCTGGTGCTCGGCCAGGCCCAGCTCCTTCAGGGCCTGCTCAGAGGAAACCAGGCGGAAGCTCTGCAGGGAAAAAAGGACAAATCCATGCTCTGGATCCATTCCTGGGGCTGCATTCCTCCCCTCTGCTCACTGAGGCAGGGAAGAGTATTCCTCTTGCACCTCGGAGCTGTCTCGGTAACAGCAGCAAAAGGACAAGGTCAGACTGGCAAAATGTCCTGTTCAATAACATCCCTGTCCTTTCTTTACCATAACTAAAGTTCTCTCTGGCAGCTCATTAAACCTGTCTCAGGGGAATGATGTATGAACATAAACATGAGGTTACAGAGTCAAAACTCCCCCCGTGGCACCTTCTTGTCTAGAAACAAGAAGTGCTTCCCTGGATTTTGGTGCCTGGTGCAACCAGAACTCATGGGAATGACAACACACTCGTACAGAGGACACAAGACAAGGGGAAGAAATCTCTTACTTACGTTATCCTTCATGAGTAAGGTGCCATGCATGAGCTTTGGCTTCTTGGCATCTGGTAAGGGACCTGAACCAAGGCCAGTGGAGGAAAAACAACATGGTTATCCACGAGGGACTGACTTTTCCCACAAAACAGATTGGATCTGAGGCCCTGCTGAGGTTCAGACACTAAAACCCTACACCTTTCTCCTCTGCTAAAGTGCACTAATGGTGCTGCACCAATATCAGAGCTACTGGCACTAAGAACCCGTGTCTGGTCTCTAAGACAGCACAGCTGCCTCTTCCTCAGCTCAGAGGGTTTAGGTTATTGTTCTACACTGGGTTTCTAAAAGTGATCCCAGTTACCAGCCCCAGCTCCTAAAAGCTCACATGGTTTTGGTTTCCTAGCAGCAAACAAGGCAGTGTGTGTGCAGCTGGTTTTGAACATCACTCACTGTACATCTCACAGAATAATTCAGGTTGGAAAAGACCTCCAAGATCATCAAATCCAACCTTTGATCACCACCCTGTCCACTAGACCAGAGCAAAACTGCCACGTGCAGTGGTTAATCTGCTCCCAGCACTATGGAGCAGCAGGGCCTGAGGGAGGGAATTGGGGGTGAAGTGTCACCTATGGCTGTTTCTCTCTTGAGGAGCCCCAGGGAGATGTCCACAGGGATGCTGGGGTTGGTGAAGATGGTGGTGGTCTCCCCATTGGCAGGCATGAAGCAGCTGACATCTGCAACGGGAACAAACTGTCAGGGCTGAGGCAGCAGGAAGAGCTCAACCAGGACAGAACAAATCCAAAGGGTCGTTACAATTAACTAGGCTTAATGAACATGTTCATTAAGGGGTCACAGACAGCAGTTTCTTGAGGGTGACAGTCCATGCCATGACACCTGACTCTGCTGAGGGATAGGGGATCCACAGCCCCAACACACATGGATACCTACGGAATTCCTGCTCTATTTTCTGCTTCAGGAACTCCATTTTCTTGGCTTCCCCATGGACCAGGAGCACATTCCTTGGCTCAGCCTGGCGGATCAGCTGCATTATCCCCTTGGCATCTGCGTGGGCACTGAAGGACATGTACTCCACCTGCATCTTCACTTCCAGCTGGGGAGGAGCAGAGCACAGGATTTGGGAACTGGGAATTGCTTTGGCTCACTACACACAGACACACACTCCTCTCAGTTTAAAGGAGGAAGGAGAACACCTAAATTGCCTTAAAGAAAACCTTCCAATGACTTAAAGCACCCAATTCCCAATTTTTGAGCACAATACTTGTCACACGCCACAAAACAAATCAATACTTAAGGACAGGATCAGTTTAATATCCCTATTTTCCTTTAAATAGTATCATTTGAATCTATTTGACTAATTAGGCCTCAGGATTAAACATCACAAATTTGTCCTTAAGACTTTCATGGCAGAAAACAACACAAAGGGGAAAAAAAAATTTAAAAATGAGTCCAACTCTAAAGAAAATGTTAATCTGAAGTGTTTCCAAGTGTTGGATGCAGCACATTCCCATTGCCAGGACATGGTGGCTAACTCAGCACCTGAAATGCTGCAGAGCTTGAAAAGAAAACTTACAATTTGTCTCCCTTCCATCTCCAGCTTGCGTTGCCCACTCAGGATCTTGTGGCCCACAGTTCCCTGCACACAGTAGCCAGGCATGATCACCTGTGGGGAGACCAGAAAGTCAAACTCTGCCCTTGGACTGGGCCTGGCACAGCTGGTAACCAAAAATAGCCATAAATGCATAATCCAGAGCTTGGAAAAGCTCAATTCAGAGCCTGGAAGAGCTTTGCCCTGGGCTGGGTCAGGAGAGACCTCAGCATTTCATCCCAGAGGCTCAGGAAAAGCTTTTCTGCACCCTCTGTGCCAGTGCCACTGTCACATCAACATGAAGTATCACTCAAGCAGCTAAAGTCTTACCATATTCTTTTCATTCCCTGCCCATTTCCTGAAGATCTGGAGGGACTGTCCTGCATGCAGCATTCCAGGGGTTGCAAACACCACCTGCAATTCAAACACAGGCCATAAATCACCAAGGAAATCAGGTTTTTTTCTCCATGATAATATAAAACCATCCTAAATCTGTGCAGAATATTTATTACTAACACACATCACAGACACTTCCTACACCAAATAGGGATTTTTTGTCCTCACTTTGTCTCATTTTCACATGAGCTGAACTGTTTTGGGACCTATTTATGAGCATCCATAGTGTGTAATGAAAACTCTGAATGGTTTGATGATGGTACCTAATAAACCAGGCAGAAATAAACCCACTTTGGTATCTGCCTCTCCCTCCCAACCACCTACCATAGGCCCTGGGTTGTCTGCAAAGGCTCTGTCGAAGGCTTTGATGTGTTTGAACTCAAACATGTTCCTCTGCACAAACGTTTTCCGGATTTTCTGGTTAGTCCAAGTGATGAAGAGTTTGTAGTAATGATTTGCCTTCTCTGTCAGCCCCGTGGAGAAGTAAATTGGAGCCTTCAGGTTCATTCTTTCCCTGGAGAAAGAAGTGTCAGAGAGACCTGTGAGGGTCAAAGTGGGATCCTGCTTATCCCTGCTGGAAATGCACAAACCTGGGTAGTGTCCCAGAGGTTTTTGTGTGCATTCCCTACTCTCATGAGCTCTAAATCAATCTATGGCAATGCCACATCCCTCTATAATAACCTACTACCAAGTAGGCTCCAGTTCTTCTAGTCCAATTCCCCTCCTCACCCACTACAGACAACTTCCAGCCAGTACAAATACTCATCAGACAGGGAAGAAGCACAGGAACCTGCCAGGAGTACAAAGAAGGGCACAAAGGAGGTGGGAAAGGCACAGACACTGCACTCACCAGAAAGTTTCCAATAAAATGCAAAGTTCCTGGGCACGTCCAAGGGCAAAAACTGGGATAAGAACCTGCAATTGAGGTGGGATTTAGTGTGTGAAAGCCAAACAGTATTATCATTGGATCAGAGGATGTTCAGGGGTTGGAATGGAGCTTAGAGATAATCCAGTCCTAGGCAGAGACACCTCCCACCAGAGCAGGTTGCTCAAGGCTTGATCCAGCCTGGAATAAACACTGCCAGGGTTGGGGCAGCCACAATTAAATGGCAACGGAGTGGTGTTGTCTCTGAACTGTCCCTCAGTTCCCTCTCACTTTCTGCTACCCTTTTCCTGACCTCTCTCTTCCCAGGAATGTTCTGCACTTTGGACTGAAAGGCACTCACACCCCAATGTGCACAGACTGAGGGGAGTTTGCTGTTCCCTCCTGGATAATCTGAGACCAATGAACTGAGAGGAACAATTCTGGCATTATGGATGGATATGGACACTGTACCTTCCCTCCTCTTTCCACAGTCTCGTGAACCTTCTTCCGAAAGTCTCTTTTCCTGCAGCGCCCTGCAGCGTTTGGAGTCTCTGATGGTTGTGGCATAGGTGGATTCACTGATCAGCAGGTCTGGGCGACACTTGTCAATCCAGGCAGCTCTGAGCAGGAGAGATTTTAAAAAAAGAACAAGTTAGGAGATGCCATTTCTCATCTGCAGGTCCCAAAGATGGTGAGGAATGTCTGTGTGTCCATTTGCAGATGGCAAACAGGTACACAGTGTCCCTTGGCTTGTCCAAAGCTACCTGAGGCTGCTGGGGAAAAATGTAAAGGAAAAGTAAAATGAAAAGAGAAAGGAAAAATGAAAAGAGAAAGGCAAAATGTAAAGGAAAAATAGGAAGGAAGGGGAAGGGGAAGACAGAAAGACAAAGGAGAAAGGAAAAGGAGAAAGGAAAAGGAAAAAGAAAAGGAAAAAGGAAAGGAAAATGTAAAGGAAAAATAGGAAGGAAGGGGAAGGGGAAGACAGAAAGACAAAGGAGAAAGGAAAAAGAAAAGGAAAAAGAAAAGGAAAAAG